>NW_020917993.1:0-520 GCF_003984885.1 Neopelma chrysocephalum | reverse complement strand
CGAGGGGGTGGTGTCTCTGCTGATGTTGACCCAATCAGCGCCCCTGCCAAATTCAAACCTATCACAGCAGAGAGGAAAAGAAGGGGGATGAGGGAGTTGGAGAAGAAGTGGCCATGTTCTGAGAGCACGAGGGGAGAAGGGGCAGGAGCCCCGCTGGGGACCACGCCCCCTCAGCCCCCCGGCTGGGGTCCTAGAAACTCGGAAACAGTGTTCAACTGGACCCAGGTCTGGGACTGAAAAAGCTGGGAGTTCTTCTCCACTGGGAGTGGGCAGCAGAAGACGGAAAGGCGGCAGCAGTGAAGCCAGGTAAAACCTGGAATGCGAATTTAGTAGAGCAATACAGGAATTAGAGAATTAAATACAAAATGCTGGCTTTAAGGAAAAGCATAAAAAACTTTACTAAGACACAGCGGAGATAATAAATTGCCTAGAATAGAGGACGCTCTGACATGAAAGAACATAAAACATGGACAGAAAGAACTAAAAATGCTAGCATACACAAAAAAGAACATATAGAAGA
>NW_020917992.1:562-1129 GCF_003984885.1 Neopelma chrysocephalum | reverse complement strand
CCCCTAATTAGCCCAGGCCCCCCCCATCATTAGCCCAGGGGTCCCCCATCATTAGCCCAGGCCCTGTCCCCTGGACACAAGGACACATGGACACACGGACACACGGACATGGATATATGGACACATGGACATGGACATATGGACACATGGACACATAGACATGGATATATGGACACATGGACACACGGACACATGGACATGGATGTATGGACACAGGGACATATGTGGACATACGGACATAGGTATGGACACATGGACACATGGACGGACACGTTATTATATGTGGACACACGGACACATGGACATGGACCCACACCCCGCACCCCCCTGTCCCACGGACCCCCCACAGACCCCACGGACACACAGACACACATCCCATGGCCCCACCACCCCACAGACACCCCACAGACCCCACGGACACACGGACACACATCCCATGGCCCCACCACCCCACAGACCCACGGACACCCCACAGACACACAGACACACATCCCATGGCCCCACCACCCCACAGACCCATGGACACCCCACAGACACACAGACACACATCCCATGGCCCCACCACCC
>NW_020917992.1:0-552 GCF_003984885.1 Neopelma chrysocephalum | reverse complement strand
CAGACCCCACAGACACCCCACAGACCCCATGGACACACGGACACACAGTCCCACGGCTCCACTGTCCCACAGACCTCATGGACACCCCACAGACTCCACAGACCCCACGGACACACATCCCATGGCCCCACTGTCCCATAGACCCCACAGACACACGGACACACATCCCATGGCCCAACAGACCCATGGACACCCCACAGACCCCACGGACACATGGACGCACATCCCATGGCCCCACCACCCAACGGACCCATAGACACCCCACAGACCCTACGGACACACAGCCCATGGCCCCACCACCCCACGGACCCACAGACACCCCATAGGCCCCAAGGACACTCCATGGACACCCCACAGACCCCATGGACACACATCCCATGGCCCCACCACCCCACAGACGCCCCACAGACCCCACGAACCCCCCGGACACTCCACAGACCCCATGGACACACGGACACCCCACAGACCCCACGAACCCCACGGACACTCCACAGACCCCACGGACACCCCACAGACCCCACGGACCCCCCAGTCTCACACCCCACAATCCCC
>NW_020917991.1:198-1350 GCF_003984885.1 Neopelma chrysocephalum | reverse complement strand
CTACCCCGATAACGTGGTGCACAGGTGGGCACGGGGGGCACGGGGGGCATGGGGGGACATGAGGGGACATGGGGGGGACAGGGGTACACCAAATACCCCGACAATGTCGTGCACAGGTGGGTATGGGGGACAGGGGGACACCAACTACCCCGATAACGTGGTGCACAGGTGGGCACGGGGGGCACAGGGGGCATGCCGGGACATGGGGGGACATGGGGGGGACAGGGGTACACCAACTGCCCCAATAATGTCGTGCACAGGTGGGCAGGGGGGATGTGGGTGGACAGGGGACATGGGGGGAGAGGGGACAGGGGACCTGGGGGACATGAAGGACACAGGGACATGAAGGACATGGAGAACGGGATGGGATGAGGGGTCACAAGGACCTGGAGGGTCATGGAAGGACAAGGTGACCCCAAAAGGGACACGGGGACATGAAGGATACGGGGATGTGAAGGACACGGGGACACGAAGGACACGGGGACACGAAGGTCATGGGGACATGAAGGATGTGGGGATGTGAAGGACACGGAGAACAGGATGGGAGGAGGGGTCACAAGGACCTGGAGGGTCACGGAGGGACGAGGTGACCCCAGAACACCCCAGAGCCTCCCAGGGCCTCGTGTCCCCCCCGGGGCCACCCCGAGTGTCCCTCTGGGGCCACCCCCCGAGCTCCACCCCTGTGTCCCCCTCCCCAGGTTCTGCGAGGTGGCCGCGGCCAACGGGATGGACATTTTCCGGGTGTTCGACGCCCTCAACTACGTGCCCAACCTGCTGCTGGGGGTGGAGGCTGCGGGGAACGCGGGGGCCGTGGTGGAGGCCGCCCTGTCCTACACCGGGGACGTGGCCGACCCCACCCGCACCAAGTACAGCCTCCAGTACTACCTGGGGCTGGCCCGGGAGCTCGTGGCCGCCGGGACACACGTGCTCTGCATCAAGGTACGGGGGGGTTTGGGGGGTGGGAGGGGGGTTTGGGGCGGTTGGAGCTGTTGGAAAGGGGGTTTGGAGGGGTTGGAGCCATTGTAAGGGGGATTTGGGGGGTGGGAGAGGGGATTTGGGGGGGTTGGAGCCGTTGGAAGGGGGATTTGGGGGGCTGGCCCGGGAGCTCGTGGCCGCGGGGACACACGTGCTCTGCATCAAGGTACGGGGGGG
>NW_020917991.1:0-98 GCF_003984885.1 Neopelma chrysocephalum | reverse complement strand
GGGGCTGGCCCGGGAGCTCATGGCCATGGGGACACTGAGGGTCCCAATGACCCCTGTGACCCCCCGCGTGTCCCCCCCAGGACATGGCGGGGCTGCTG
>NW_020917990.1:0-772 GCF_003984885.1 Neopelma chrysocephalum | reverse complement strand
GACAGAGGTGTCCTGGGGGGACAAAGGTGGCTGGGGGGGGACTCAGGTGTCTGGGGGCGACACACAGGTGACCGGGAGGGGGACAGAGGTGTCTTGAGAGGTGTCTGGGGGACACACAGGTGACCGGGGGGGGACACACAGGTGACCGGGGGGGGACACACAGGTGACCGAGGGGGCGCAGGTGTCTTGGGGGGAGGACCCAGGTCTCGAGGGGTGGGGACACAAAGGTGTCCGAGGGGCCCCACCCACCGCAGCCGGGGGGGTCTCGCCCCTCATCAGGTCCTCGTAGATCTCGTCGCCGTCGTCGCCTTCGGCCTCGACGCAGTCGTAGAGGTCATCATCCTCCTCGGCCGTGTCACTGCGGGGGGGACACGGCTCGATGACCCCCCCGGGACCCCAAAAACCCACCCCCAGCCCCTCTCTGACACCCCCCGGGGGTCCCCTAATCCCCTCTAATCCCCCCCAATTCCCTGGGGCTCCTTTAATGCCCCCCCCAATGTCCCCCCGATACCCCTCTAATACACCCCGACCCCCCCCCGGGGGTCCTCTGATATCCCAACACCCCCAATACCCCTTAAATACCCTCGGTGCCCCCCCAGCACCCCCCAGTGTCCCTTAAATACCCCAAATTCCCCTCCAGAACCCCCTGGTACTCCTTAAATACCCCAACTTCTCCTTCAGGACCTCCCAGTACCTCCCAATAACCCCCTTAAAGTCCCCCAGTGCCCCCCCCGAGTCCCCCCCAAGCCCCCCTCACTCTATGAGGTCGGAG
>NW_020917989.1:255-338 GCF_003984885.1 Neopelma chrysocephalum | reverse complement strand
CCCCCCAAACCTTTCCCAGTTCATCCCAGTGCCCTTCCAAGGCCTCCCAGTCCATCCCAGTGCCCTCCCAAGGCCTCCCAGAC
>NW_020917989.1:0-245 GCF_003984885.1 Neopelma chrysocephalum | reverse complement strand
CCAGTGCCCTCCCAAGGCCTCCCAGACCTTTCCCAGTTCATCCCAGTGCCCTCGTAACAGCTCCCAGTTCATCCCAGTGCCTCCCAGTCCCTTCCCAAGGCCTCCCAGTTTATCCCAGTGCCCTCTCAGGGCCTCCCAGTTTATCCCAGTCCCTCCCTAAGGCCCCCCAAACCTTTCCCAGTTCATCCCAGTGCCCTTCCAAGGCCTCCCAGTCCATCCCAGTGCCCTCCCAAGGCCTCCCAGAC
>NW_020917988.1:507-3908 GCF_003984885.1 Neopelma chrysocephalum | reverse complement strand
TGCCTTGTCCCCAGTCCCTCTCCAGCTCTCCTGGAGCCCCTTCAGGCCCTGCAAGGGGCTCTCAGCTCTCCCTGGAGCCTTCTCTTCTCCAGGGGAACCCCCCCAGCTCTCCCAGCCTGGCTCCAGAGCAGAGGGGCTCCAGAATCCCTGAAAGGTTTGGGTGGGGAAGGACGTTACAGACCGCCCAGTGCCACCCCCTGCCCTGGGCAGGGGCACCTCCCACTGCCCCAGGTTGCCCCCAGCCCCATCCAGCCTGGCCCGGTGCCCACCTGCAGCGCGTGCTGCTTGAAGAAGCGCAGGGCGTGGGCGAACACCTCCAGCGCCGGCATCTTCTTCCCGTTGACGGCCTCCAGCTCGGTTTTCATGGTCAGATCCTGCCAGGAAGAGCACATGGATCACACGAGGAGGTGCTGGGAGGTGGCCGAGTGCATCAGCAAACCCCTGTGCCAGCCGGAGCAGCCGGAGCACCTTGGTGCAGCCACATCCCCCTTCCCCGGGGGAGCCACAACATCACGCCCTAAAACGGGCTGAAAAGGGGGATTTTACCAACATTACAACCCCCAGCCTGGCCTGGGGGACCTCGAGGGGATGGGGTGGGGTGGGAGCAGGGCCTCACGCTGGTGCTGTGGATCTTCATCTTGAACTTCTCGAAGTAGAGCCACTCTCGGGCCTCCTCGGGGTCCAGGTCGTGGTAGGTGTCGCGGGCGGTGTAGCCGAAGCTGTGGAAGGTCCCCTCCGGGGTCAGCAGCAGGCTGGTGGGGGTCTTCTGGTTGGCCACCCCCGGGTCCCCCCCTTCCCATTTCCTGCAAGGAGGAGCCGGAGCAGATGAACCCCCGGGCCAGGGGGGTCCTGGAGGGTTTGATTTGTTTATACGGGCGCGACCTCGAGCACCTCAGAGGGACGGAGAAGGGAGGGGAGGGGTGGGTGTTGATCCGTCCTCCTGCTCCCCGGGAGGAATTTCGTGGAATTCCACACTGGATTGGGTTGGGAGGGACCTTAAAGACCACCCAGTGCCACGCCCTGCCATGGGCAGGGACACCTTCCACTATCCCAGGCTGCTCCAAGCCCCATCCTTGGACACTCCAAGGGATGGGGCAGCCACAGCTTCTCTGGGAAATTCGTTCCAGGGCCTCCCCACCCTCACAGGGAAGAACTTCTTCCCAGTATCCCACCCATCCTCTTTTCCACTGGGAAGCCATTCCCCCGTGTCCCATCCCTCCCTGCCTTGTCCCCAGTCCCTCTCCAGCTCTCCTGGAGCCCCTTCAGGCCCTGCAAGGGGCTTTCAGGTCTCTCTGGAGAATTCTCTTCTCCAGGCTGGACAGTCCCAGCTCTCCCAGCCTGGCTCCAGAGCAGACGGGCTCCAGAATCCTGGAATGTCTTTGGTTGAAAAGGATCTTAAATCCCATTGATTCCACCCTCTGCCCTGGGCAGGGACACCTTCCACCAGCCCAGGTTGCTCCAAGCCCCATCCAACCAGGCCTTGGACACTTCCAGGGATCCAGGGGCAGCCACAGCTTTTCTGCCCAACCTGGGACAGGGCCTCCCCACCCTCCCAGCCAGGAATTCCTTCCCAATATCCCATCTATCCCTGCCCTCTGGCAGTGTGAAGCCATTCCCTGTGTGCTGTCCCTCCATGCCTTGTCCCCAGTCCCTCTCCAGCTCTCCTGGAGCCCCTTTAGGCCCTGCAAGGGGCTCTCAGCTCTCCCTGCAGCCTTCTCTTCTCCAGGGGAACCCCCCCAGCTCTCCCAGCCTGGCTCCAGAGCAGAAGGGCTCCAGCCCTGGGAGTATCCTCGTTCCACAGCAGCCTCTCCCCAAGGAGAGGATGGATTTCCCACCCCAGCAATCCAACTTCCACCCATTTGGGGGCAAAAGGAGCCCTTTCCCAGCTGTGGCAGCCCCTCACCTCATCATGTGGATGGCCTCGGGGTCGCTGGTGAAGCTGAAGGCGTAGCCACTGGACGTGGTGCCGAAGTCGATGGCCACGACCACGGCGAAGGAAGGGCCCTGCTGGGAACGGGTCTCGCTCCTCTGCGGGGCAGGGACGGTGTCAGGGCCGGGCTGCAGCACCCACCCGGGGCTGCCTGCTCCCAGGAAAGGGGGAAAAACCCCGGGAAGGGGCTCATTTTTCCAGGATGGAGCCTGCAGGCGCTGAGGTGGCTGCGTGGTTCGGTGGTTCCCTGGTTTCCTCAACACCCGGCAGTTCCCCCTCCCACACAGCCCCAAATCACTGGGAAAAGGGTCTCCCGGGTTCCATGGGGTGGCTGAGCTGGTTCCAAGGGCACACAGGGATTTGGGCAGCCCCTGAGAGGGATGGGTTCCCGCAGCCCAGGGGACCTGCCTCCCTGTTTTTATGGTGGTGCTGAGCCCTCCTCACCCCTGACCCCTGAAATCTGAGCTGAGGTTGCCCAAAACCTTCACTGTGACCCATCTCGCTCCAAGGGACCTTATCCCAGCTGTCCCCAGGGGTCACCCAACCCAAAACCTTCCCTGCTCCCCATCTCATCCCAAGGAACTTCATCCCAGCTGTCCCCAAGTGTCACCCAACCCAAACCCTTCCCTGCGCCCCATCTCACTCCAAGGGACCTTATCCCAGATGTCCCCAGGGGTCACCCAACCCAAAACCCTCCCTGTGCCCCATCTCATCCCAAGGAACTTCATCCCAGCTGTCCCCAAGGGTCACCCAACCCAAACCCTTCCCTGCCCAGGTGTTTTGTGGGGTCCCTGCTGCTGCTCCCCCCGCTGGATTCCCTGTCCCTGTCCCTTGTGCCGTCCCTTCCCGCCCGGCACGTCCCGGTGGATCGGTGCGGATGTGACAGGCGCCGGATCCGTGTCACCTCCGCGCACGGCAGACACGGGGAGCTAAAAGCCCTCGTTAACATTTAATGTCCCGGGTTTGCTAAGTGCAGACACGAGCCGGCCCTGGAAAAGCGGGATCGGCGGGGACGAGGCGGCTGCCGCAGGAATGTGCCGGGGAGGATCCGGCAGGAACAGGAACGTGCCCTCCCACCCCGGGCAGGAGCGGCCTGGGGGCAGCGGCTCTGCACTGACGTTTATCCCGAGCTGGAAACCCCCCCTATCCCGGAAATCCCACGGACGAGGGGCCTGGAGAGGGACTGGCCCCATCCTGTGGTATTGGGAGGTGAGGGCGGCCAGACTGGGGGATCTGGGGGAGGGGGAGCGGCGGCCAGGGGAGGATCGGGAGGCAAGGACAGGGACACAGAGCCTGGCAGCCCCCGGAGACCTCACAACTGCCTTACTGGGACCCCACAATGGTCTTACTGGGACCCCACAATGGCCTTATTGGGGACCCCACAACTGCCTTACTGGGACCCCATAATGGTCTTACTGGGACCCCACAATGGCCTTATTGGGGACCCCATAATGGTCTTACTGGGACCCCA
>NW_020917988.1:0-497 GCF_003984885.1 Neopelma chrysocephalum | reverse complement strand
CTCCCGAAGCCGAGGAGCGGAGGGGAAATTCAAAGCAGATGTGGGAGAACAAGGTGTTGGCAAAGGAGGGGGAAAAGGGGGGCAGGGAACTGCCTCGTCCAGGAGGGCCTGGATAAAGATGGGAATTCACATCGATCGGTTCATTCGTTTCCATGGCAATGCAAAAAAAAAAAACAAACCCCAGAGCGAAAATATTCTGGTTTTATCACAGAATAATGATTTTTAAATTTAAAAGGAATGGCAGCAGTTTGCTCGGTGTGGAGCTGCAAAAAGCCATTGAACCCAGTAAACTTTTTAAAACTTTTTAAAAATTTTTAAAACTTTTAAAACATTTTAAAACTTTTCTTTTTCTTCTTTTCCTTCTTTTTTTTTTTTCTTTTTCTTTTTTCTTTTTTTTTTTTTCTTTTTCTTCTTTTCTGCTTTCCCCTTTACCCTTTTTCTTTTCCCTTCCCTTCCCTTCCCAAACCTTCCCTTCCCTTCCCTTCCCAAACCTTCCC
>NW_020917987.1:576-1834 GCF_003984885.1 Neopelma chrysocephalum | reverse complement strand
AATTGACTCAAATCTCCCCAAAAAATGACCAAAAAATGACCCAAAACAGACTCAAATCACCCCAAAAAATCACACAAAACTGACTCAAATCTCCACAAAAAAATGACTAGAAAATGACCCAAAACTGACCCCAATCTCCTCAAAAAATAATTAGAAAAAGACTGAAAACTGACCCATATCACCCCAAAAAATGACCAAAGCATGACGCAAAACTGACGCAAAACTCCCCAAAAAATGACCAGAAACTGACCCAAAACTGACTCAAATCTCCCCAAAAAATCACCCAAAACTGAACCAGATCTCCCCAAAAAATAAACAGTACTTGAGATACCCTTGCGATGGGGACGTGTCAGTCCAAGGAGAGGGGTTTTGCCACAGTTGCTGACTCAACAGCAGGACATCTTCCTTTATTTCCCTTGGTTTTCAGCTGCTCTGCAGTTGATCAGCTAGAAAGTTCCCTCCTTTGCAAGGGTTTTGACGGAGCCCGGCTGCGGTGTCTCCACTCCGCTCCACCCTCCAATTAGTCCCCCTAGGTTTTGGGATGCTCCAAGAAAATATTGATGGGCAAGAATGACACCAGCGACAGCTGTTGCCACCAACCCTTTCCTCTCTGTGCTATGGACGTGTTAGCGTAGGGAACAAACGTATTCACCGATCACATCCAGCAGCATTTCCAGTTTGATCTGGCAAGGGAGGAGAAATAAACGGGTGGCAAGACATAGATGCATGAGCAAGGCGATGCAGAGGAATGACGCAGCAGCTTCCCACTTGTGTGGAGCCCTGTCCGTCTGTCTGGCATCGATCTATCCATAGCTCAAAGCTGGGGTCGAAAACAGTGCAATGAGCCCATCATTGATACTCAATCCAAAAGTCCCCACAAAGTAAGGGCTGCTGGCCGGCCCTGCCCCAGCCTGTCACCGGAAGGGCAGGTTGCAATGGCACGGTTGGGCTTCATTGCTGACGCGCTCTCAGAAAATGAGTGCAGAGCCCAGCCGTGGTTTCCCACGCGCTAAGGATGGTTTGGAGAATCCACGAGCTCACGGCGATTGAGAAGCCCAAGGTGCTCTGGATATTCTGCTGCCACGGATACAAATGTGGCTCTGGAGCTGGCTGTGCCCGCGCTTTTGGAGCAGGCACGCACAATGCCACAGGACACATCAAATACATTGCTGGCAATTACAACCGCTAACGACCGGTTCCCACCGGTTCCCACCGGTTCCGATAGGTTCAAACCGCTTCTGACCGGTTCCGACCGGTT
>NW_020917987.1:0-476 GCF_003984885.1 Neopelma chrysocephalum | reverse complement strand
GGTTGGAACGGGTTTGAACCGGTCGGAACCTGTTTGAACCGGTCGGAACCGGTTTGAACCGGTCGGAACCTGTTGGAACCGGGCAGAACCGGTCGGAACCGGTTCGATCCGGTTTGAACTGGTCGGAACCGGTTTGAACCGGTCGGAACCGGTCGAAACCAGTCGGAACCGGTCGGAACCGGTCGGAACCGGTTTGAACCGGTCGGAACCGGTCGAAACCAGTCAGAACCGGTCGGAACCGGTTGGAACTGGTTTGAACCGGTCAGAACCGGTCGGAACTGGTCGGAACCGGTTTGAACCAGTTTGAATCGGTCAGAAACGGTTTGAACCGGTTTGAACCCGTCGGAACCGGTCGGAACCGGTCGGAACCGGTCGAACCGGTTTGAACCGGTCGGAAGCGGTTGGAACCAGTCGGAACCGGTCGGAACCGGTTGGAACGGGTTTGAACCGGTCGGAACCTGTTTGAACCGGTCGGA
>NW_020917986.1:0-891 GCF_003984885.1 Neopelma chrysocephalum | reverse complement strand
GCCCCACGGCACCCACAGTGACCCACAGCAACCCACGGCACCCACAGTGACCCACAGTGACCCACAGCGACCCACGGCAGCCCCATGGCACCCACAGTGACCCACGGCACTCACGGCACCCACGGCGACCCACAGCAACTCACGGCAGCCCCACAGTAGCCCCAGTGACCCCACAGTGACCCACGGCAACTCATGGCAGTCCCACAGTGACCCACGGCACCCACAGTGACCCACAGCAACCCACGGCACCCACAGCGATCCCACAGTGCCCCATGACAGCCCCACGGCAGCTCGTGGTGGCCCCACAGCCCCCCATTGTCACCCGCGGCGACCCTCGGACACCCCCCGGTACCCACTAATGCCCCCGACAGCACCACGGTACCCACAGCGTCCCCATAGTGACCCACGGCAGCCCCATGACACCCACGGCGGCCCCACAGTGACCCACGGCAGCCCCACAGCGGCCCCACAGTGACCCATTGTCACCCACGGCACCCACAGCGGCCCCACAGTGACCCACGGCACCCACAGCGACCCCACAGCAGCCCCACAGTGACCCACAGCAGCCCCAGAGCCCCCCCACAGCCCCCACCGGTGTCCCCCCCGCCCCCAAAGCCCCCCCCCGCGCCCCCCCGCACTTCCCGGCGCCCCCCGTGGGGGGAGAGCGATGGGGAGTTGGGGGGCAGCGACCCCCCTGTTGGTCCCCCCCCGTATCTGCCCCAATCCGGGGGGTCCCATCGCCCCCCGAAACCAGGGGGGGTCCCGTGAGCCCCCCCGGAGCCCCTCAGAGACCCCCCAGAGACCCCAGAACTGCCCCAGAGCCTCCCCGAGTCTGTCGGAGACCCCCCCAGAACTGCCCCCGAGTCCCTCAGAGGCCCCCCCGGAGGCCAC
>NW_020917985.1:879-3584 GCF_003984885.1 Neopelma chrysocephalum | reverse complement strand
ATATATAATATATTTACTTTATATATATTATGTATATTACACATGAATATATATAACACATACTTTATATATATTATATATTATATGTAATATGTTTATATATAATATATATTTTTTATACTATATATAATATATATAATATATACATTTTTGCATACATTTATTTTATATATATATGGGTTTTTGTCTTTGTATTAATTAACTAATGTTTTTTATTTACAGAAATTGACTTATCTGTGCTAATTTCATTTATTTCTTAATTAATTTTTGTGTATTCGTTTTTTTTTTTCTTTTTTTATTTTGTTTCTTTTTTATTTGCTTTCTATTTTATTTCGGTTTCTATTTTATTTTTTTAAAATGTTTATTTATTTCTTCCTTTATCTGCGGTCACTTCCAGGGGGAATTTGGGACAGGGGGATGTGGGGACACAGGGACGCAGGGACTTGGGGACATTGGGATATGGGGACATGGGGACATTGGGACTTGGGGACACTGGGACATTGGGATATGGGGACAGGGGGACATTGGATACAGGGATTTGGGGACATGGGGACATTGGGACTTGGGAACATGGGGACAAGGGGATATGGGGATACTGGGACACTGAAACATTGGGGATGTGGGGATATAGGGACATTGGGATATGGGGACACAGGGACATGGGGACATTGGGATATGGGGATACGTGGACATGGGGATTTGGGGACATTGGGACTTTGGGATATTGGGACATTGGGATGGGGGACACAGGGATATGGGGACAAGGGGATATGGGGATACTGGGACACTGAGACATTGGGGACGTGGGGATATGGGGACACGGAGACAGTGGGACAGGGGGATATGGGGAAATGTGGACATTGGGATATGGAGACATGGGGATATGTGGACATTGGGGACACGGGCACAGGCGGACATTAGCACATCAATAAAGCCAGGCCTTTGTTTATATGGACGCCATCTTTGGCACAACATGGCGGCGCCCTCAGCGGCCTCAGGGCGGTGCTGGGGAGGGGGCTTCCAAGGCAGCCCCCCGACCCATCCCGGGGGTCCTGGCAGGGCGGGGGGTCCCCCGTACCTCGGGGGGGTCGGGAGGGGTGGGATACCCCTCGTGTGCTAATTCTGAGCCCTGAGGGGGGGCCGCCCTCTTCCAAAATGGCGCCGCCCTCAGTCAAGATGGCGGCGGGCGGAAGCGCCGCGCTTCGCCGTCTAAGATGGCGCCGCGCTGCGGCCTCACGCACTAAGATGGCGCCCGCCTGAGGGGGCGCCGTGCCCTCAGTCAAGATGGCGGCGCGCAGCGCCCCTACCCAAAATGGCGGGACACCGCCCGCTGCGAGCAGCCGCCGCGACGGGCCACAGGCCACCACAGCCGGGGGGCGAAACGGCGCAGCGGCCATCACGATGCGACAGTGATGCGACAGCGGCCAGGGCGGCGGCGCCGAGGCCACCGCGGCGGGGCGGCGCCATCTTGGGCAGGGCGAGGGCGCGCGGTGCCCGCAGTCAAGATGGCGGCGGGCGCCGTTTCCCCCTATGCCCAAGATGGCGGCGCGAAGCCGCGCGGGGGGGGGGGGGGGGGGGGGGGGGGGGAGAGGCGGCGGCTTCCGCCCGGCGCCAAGATGGCGGCGCGGCGGCGCCGTGTGCGCATGTGCGGGGCCCATGGCGAGACAAGGGGCCGAGCGCGCGCAGGGCCCGAGGCCGAGAGGTACCGGGGGGGCCTGAGGGGCCCGGGGGGGCCCGCGGGGAGAACCCCCCTCCCCCCGCGCGGCTTCGCGCCGCCATCTTGGGCATAGGGGGAAACGGCGCCCGCCGCCATCTTGACTGCGGGCACCGCGCGCCCTCGCCCTGCCCAAGATGGCGCCGCCCCGCTGAGGTGGCCTCGGCGCCGCCGCCCTGGCCGCTGTCGCATCGCTGTCGCATCGCGGTGGCCGCTGCGCCGCTTCGCCGCCCGGCTGTGGCGGCCGGTGGCCCGTCGCGGCGGCTGCTCGCAGCGGGAGGTGTGCCGCCATTTTGGGTAGGGGCGCTGCGCGCCGCCATCTTGACTGAGGGCACGGCGCCCCCTCAGGCGGGCGCCATCTTAGTGCGTGAGGCCGCGGCGCGGCGCCATCTTAGACGGCGAAGCGCGGCGCTTCCGCCCGCCGCCATCTTGAGTGAGGGCGGCGCCATTTTGGAAGAGGGCGGCCCCCCCTCAGGGCTCAGACCCAGCACACGAGGGGTATCCCACCCCTCCCGACCCCCCCGAGGTGCGGGGGACCCCTCACCCTGCCCGGCCTCCCGGGCTGGGTCGGGGGGCTGCTTTGGAAGCCCCCTCCCCAGCACCGCCCTGAGGCCTCTGAGGGCGCCGCCATGTTGTGCCCAAGATGGCGTCTATATAAACAAAGGCCTGGCTTTATTGATGTGCTAATGTTCCCCCGTCCCTGTGTCCCCAGTGTCCACATATCCCCATATCCCTATGTCCCTGTGTCCCCATATCCCACTGTCCCCGTGTCCCCATATCCCAATGTCCACACATCCCCTTGTCCCCAAATCCCCATATCCAATGTCCCCCTGTCCCCATATCCCCCCCATCCCTGTGTCCCCGATGTCCCCATGTCCCCATATCCCAATGTCCCCATGTCCCCATACTCCCATATCCCACTGTCCTCGTGTCCCCAATGTCCACATGTCCCCATACTCCCATATCCCACTGTCCTCGTCTCCCCAATGTC
>NW_020917985.1:0-869 GCF_003984885.1 Neopelma chrysocephalum | reverse complement strand
CCTAATGTCCACATATCCCCATATCCTCCTATCCCCATGTCCCCATATCCCCATATCCCACTGTCCTTGTGTCCCCATATCCCCATATCCCAGTGCCCACATATCCCCATATCCCCATGTCCCTGTGTCCCAATATCCCCATGTCCCCATATCCCAATGTCCCCATATCCCAGTGCCCACATATCCCCCTATCCCAATGTCCCCATATCCCCACGTCCCCAATGTCTCAGTGTCCCAGTAGCCTCATATTCACCTGTCCCCATATCCCAATGTCCCCCTGTCTCCATATCCCCGTGTCCCTGTGTCCCCATATCCCCATATCCCAATGTCTCCTTGTCCCTGTGTCCCCGTGTCCCAATGTCCCCAAATCCCCATGTCCAAATGTCCTCGTCTCCACATCCCCTTGTCCCCACGTCCCCCCGTCCCTGTGTCCCCTCAGAAGCGATCGCGGATAAAGGAAGAAATAAATAAAAATTTAAAAAAAAATAAAAACCAAATAAAAAAGAAACAAAATAAAAACGAACACAAAAAAATTAATTAAGAAATAAACGAAAGTAGTAAAGATAAGTTAATTTCTGTAAATAAAAAACATTAATTAATTAATACAAAGATAAAACCCCATATATAAAAAATAAAAATAAATATATATAATATATGCAATATATATTTTATATATAACATATATTATATATAATACTACATAATAAATATATAAATTTATATTTAATATAATTATATATTATATATGTATATAGATAAAATATATAATATTTGCATATATGATATATAATATATATTTTATTTATATGTAAGTATATATTATATATCATATATATTCTACATATTATGTATACACATATTCATTCATG
>NW_020917984.1:704-962 GCF_003984885.1 Neopelma chrysocephalum | reverse complement strand
GGGGCCTTACCCTCCGGCTCTCGCCTGCCCCTTGTGTACGGCTAACGACTCTACGCGCGCAGCCGGGGCTCCCGGTCCTGGCGCCTTCGGTCTGGAAGGAATCCTCGACCGTATGCAATTTTAGCCCCTGGCCGACCGGCGCACCGGCCCACAAACGACGGCCCTTTTTTCCCAGAAGAAGGGGCCTCACCCTCTGGCTCTCGCCTTCTACTTGTGCGCCGCGATCGGCTCTACGCGCGCAGCCTGGGCTCCCGGTCC
>NW_020917984.1:0-604 GCF_003984885.1 Neopelma chrysocephalum | reverse complement strand
GAGCGGCTCTATGCGCGCTGTTGGGGCTCCCTTTCCTGGCGCCTTCGGTCTGGAAGGAATCCTCGACTGTATGCACTTTTAACCCCCGGTCTGCCGGCGCGCCGGCCAGTGAACGACAGCCCTTTTTGCCCAGAAGGAGGGGCCTGACCCTCCGGCTCTCGCCTGCTATTTGTGCACCGCGATCGGTTCTACGCTCCCAGCCGGGGCTCCCGGTCCTGGCGCCTTCGGTCTGGAAGGAATCCTCGACCGTATGCAATTTTAGCCCCCGGCCGGCCGGAGCACCGGCACACGAGCGACGGCCCTTTTTGCCCAGAAGGAGGGGCCTGAACCTCCGACTCTCTCCTGCTATTTTTGCGCCGTGATCGGCTCTATGCTGGCAGCCGGGGCTCCCGGTCCTGGCGCCTTCGGTCTGGAAGGAATCCTCGACCGTATGCAATTTTAGCCCCCGGCTGGGCGGCGTACCGGCCCACGAACCACGGTCCTTTTAGCCCAGAAGGAGGGGCCTGACCCTCCGGCTCTCGCCTGCCCCTTGTGTACGCAAAACGGCTCTACGCGCACAGCCGGGGCTCCCGGTCCTGGCGCCTTCGGTCTGGAAGGAATCCTC
>NW_020917983.1:0-420 GCF_003984885.1 Neopelma chrysocephalum | reverse complement strand
GGGGTGCCTCAAGGGGTTGATGGGGTCCCTGGGAGGGTTGATGGGGTCTCGGGGGGGGGGTGGCATCAGTTTGGGGGTTGATGGGGTCACTGAGCAGTTGATGGGATCACTGCAGGGGTTGATGGAGTCCCTGAAGGAGTTGAGGGGGTCGTTGGGAGGTGGCATCATTGTAGGGTTGGTGGGGTCACCGAAGAGTTGATGGGGTCACCGAGGGTGCCAGCGGTGGCGGGGGGTGACCCTATTGGGTGTGTTCACAGGGATGCTGTGGGGGGGTGCTGGGGGGCCTGGGGGGCACAGCCCTCCTGGGGATGGCCCTCCTCGGCTACTGCTGCTGTCACAGGAGCTCAGGTAACACCAGCTCCAAACACCCCATCCCCAAACCTCCCAGTCCCCAAATACCCCATCCCCAAATACCCCATC
>NW_020917982.1:464-1355 GCF_003984885.1 Neopelma chrysocephalum | reverse complement strand
AACTCACAAGGGGCAGGCGGGAGCCGGAGGGTCAGGCCCATCCTTCTGGGCAAAAAGGGCCGCCGTTCGCTGGCCACCGACATAGCGGCCCGGGGCTGGCCGAGGGCCAAAATCGGATACGGTCGAGGATTCTTTCAAGACCGGATGCGCCGAAGTCGGGAGCCTCGGCTGCGCTCGTAGAGAAGAACGCAGCGCACAAAGGGCAGGAGGGAGCCGGAGAGCCAGGCCCCTCCTTCTGGGCAAAAAAGGCCGTCGTTCACAGGCCGGCGCACCGGCTGGCCGGGGGCTAAAATTGCATATGGTCGAGGATTCCTTCCAGACCGAAGGCGCCAAGACCGGGAGCCCCGGCTGCACGCGTAGAACCGATCGCGGCGCACAAGTAGCAGGCGAGAGCCGGGGGGTCAGGCCCCTCCTTCTAGGCAAAAAGGGCCGTCGTTCGTGGGCCGGTGCGCCGGCCGACCGGGGGCTAAAATTGCATACGGTCGAGGATTCCTTCCAGACCGAAGGCGCCAGGACCGGGGGCCCCGGCTGCATGCGTAGAGCCGATCGCGGCGCACATGGGGCAGGTGAGAGCCGGAGGGTCAGGCCCCTCCTTCTGGGTCAAAAGGGCCGTCGTTCGTGTGCAGGTCTGTCGCCCGGCCGTGGGCTAAAATTGCATATGGTCGAGGATTCCTTCCAGACTGAAGGCACCAGGACCGGGAGCCCCGGCTGCGCGCGTAGAGGCGATCGCGGCGCACAAGGGGCCGGCGAGAGCCGGAGGGTCAGGCCCCTCCTTCTGGGCAAAAAGGGCCGTCGTTCGTGGGCCGTTGCGCTGGCCAGTCGGGGGCTAAAATTGGATACGGTCGAGGATTCCTTCCAGACCGAAGGCGCCAGGACCGGGAGCCCTGGCTA
>NW_020917982.1:0-364 GCF_003984885.1 Neopelma chrysocephalum | reverse complement strand
TCTGGGCAAAAAGGGCCGTCGTTCGTGTGCCGGCGCGCCTGCCAGTCAGGCGCTAAAATTGCATACGGTCGAGGATTCCTTCCAGACCGAAGGCGCCAGGACCGGGAGCCCCGGCTGCGCACGTGAATCCGATTGCGGCGCACAAATAGCAGGCGAGAGCCGGAGGGTCAGGCCCCTCCTTCTGGGCAAGAAGGGCCGTCCGTGGCTGGCCGGCGCGCCTGCCAATCGGGGGCTAATATTGCATACGGTCGAGGATTCCTTCCAGACCGAAGGCGCCAGGACCGGGAGGCCCGGCTGTGCAGGTAGAGCCGATCGCAGGGCAGAAATAGCAGGCGAGAGCCGGAGGGTCAGGCCCCTCCTTCTG
>NW_020917981.1:0-3624 GCF_003984885.1 Neopelma chrysocephalum | reverse complement strand
CCCATGGAGACCCCAGGGTTTCTGGGACACCAAGGAGACCCCCAGGGACCCCATGGGGACCCCAAGGTTTCTGAGCACACCAAGGACACCCCCAGGGACCCCACATGGCCCACGGAGAGCTCAAGCACCTCATGTGCCCCAGGTACCCCCAAACACCCCAGGAAGACTCCAGGGTCTCTGCGCACCCCAAGGAGCCCTCAAGGACCGCGTGTACCCCCGGGACCCCGCTGATTTGCGGGGAGGGCGAGCCCCGACCCCCGCAGCCCCCCTCCAGGGCAGACCCGGTGCCCCCTCCCAGGTGGCCGGGGGGTCGCGTCAGCGCCAGACCCCGGGGCCGCTCCCCGGTCTCCCCCGGCCGCTGCGGCTCTTTCCATGCCCGGATCGATACCTCCGCTCCAGCCGCCGCTGCGGCTCCTGCCCTTCATCCCAGCCCTCCTCCTCCTCCTCCTCCCCGCCCCGGGGAGCGCCCGGCGGGGTTATCGGTGGGCAAACACGGAGCCGGGCGGGACCCCGCGGGTGCGGCCGCAGGTGCCGGGAGCCCGGCACGGAGCCTGTCCCGGCTCGGGGATGGGGGAATGCGGCCCCTCCCCGGGGGTCCCGGGCCTGGCCGTGCCCTCGCACCCCCATATGTGACCCACGCCGCGTCCCCGGGCACGGCCACGTGCCCCCGGTGCCACCGGCGCTCCCGCGAGCCAGGGGTGGGTGGCACAAGCCCCGTGGCACCGGGGGACAGGGCCCCGCCGAGCCCCTCCCGGCACCCTCCTCCCGAATGGGCACGGCCGTGGGTCGGGGGGTGCGGGCCGGGGGCCTGGGCGGGCGGGGTCGCCCCCGGGCTGTGGGATGATGTGGGATGATGTGGGATGATGTGGGATGATGTGGGGACCGTCGGCCATTTCTGCTTGTGCAGGAATTCGGCGGCGGTTGCATAACGAGGAGCCCTCGGAGCTGGAAACCAGGTCAGGCGGGAGCGGGGGGGGAGCGGGGACAGCGGGGACAGCGGGGACCGGCCACAGCTGCTCGCCCTCCCCGGGCTGAGGCGGCGGGAGCAGCGCTGCGGGATCCACACGCCGGGAATGGCGCCGGGAATGGCACCGGGAATGGCACCGGGACACGGCACGGCCGCCCTGCTCGGCATCACGAGTGCAGAGAGCACGGGGGACCCTCAGGCCACGGTGGCATCACATCTGGGTCCCTCGGATCCCTCTGGCTGTGGTGGCATCGCACCTGCAATCCCCTGGCATCCCTCGAGCCACGGTGGCACCACGCCTGTGTCCCCCTGGTCACGGTGCCATCACCTGCATCCCTTTGTGTCCCTCCGGCCACGGTGCCCTCACACCTGCATCCCTTGGGGTTTCCATCCCTCGGCTGGCACCGCTGCCGCCCTCGTCACCCCAAGTCACCCCTCTCAGCCCACCAGTGCCCCAGCAGAGTGCCACGTCCTCACACCCCACGTCCCCAGGGCCTGGCAGAGGCGCCCGTGGAAGGGACACCCTCCCACCCTGGCATGCCAAGTGCCACCCCCAGCAACCCCAGTGCCACCACGGCACGCTGTGCCACTGCCCGGCGTGTGACACCGGGCTGTCCCCAGGCCGAGGGGCCCCGGCTGCTGCTCCCCGGGCTCACCCGAGCGGCCGGGCCGCGGTGTCACCGTCACCGGCTTCATTCGGCGCCCGCCCTCCGGGCGACATTAATTAAGCCGATCCCCCGCGCCTGCCCCGAGGGACCCGCCCGTGCTCTGGCAGCTGTCACCGTGTCACCGCCGCTCTCTGGGTGACGAGACCGAGCCGCTGCGGGGAGGGAGCTGCTCGGCGTGGGGGGGGGGCCCAGGGACCCCCCAGCTCTGCCGGGGTAGGGGGTGAGCTGGTTATGCCTGGGGAGCACCAATTCCAGGTGGAACATTCCAGCAGAGTGTTGGGGCCGGCTGGGTCCTGGTGCTGCCCCATCCACGGGATGGGAGATTCACGGGTGGGACCAGCCAGCCTGACCTCCCTGGGCAGGGATTATCCCTGGGGATAATTGCACCCGTTCCCCAAACGAGCTGCTGGGGAAGAAGCAGTTACAGAGGAGCTGGCGGGGCAGGAGAGCAGGAATGTGGGGGCAGGTGGGCACCACGCTGCCAATGTGGCCGTGGCACCATCTGAGCCCTCACGTGCCCTGGGATGCAGGGATGGGGCTGGGAAGGCCGAACACCGGTAGCCGAGCGGGTCTGAGGGACGTGGGGGTTTCTCAGGGGCACAGCCCTGGCTGTGGGGCTCTGCAGCCTCCTGAGGGTCTTTGGAGCACGGAAGGGATGGGATGGGATGGGATGGGATGGGATGGGATGGGAGCTGCCAGCTGCCACAGAGCAGGATGGCTGTGCTGGAACACAGAGACGCCAAGACCTGGCATGGAAGATGGTCAACCTGTGACCATCCTCCTCCTCCTTCTCCTCCTCTGCCCAGCCCAGTACCAGCACAGAGCTCCCTGGCCGCATTCCCCTGCCAGCAGCATCCCCCAGAGATGGTCCCACACCCCTGCCAGGGCTCCGTGTGTCCCCCGGGTGTTCCATCACTGGCACAAGGCCTGGCACACCCTGGAGAGGCGGCAGAGCCGCCGTGGTGACGTGTGGCACCGTCGGGGGAGGCAGCACTGCAGCGGAGCCGGGCATGGGGCTGCCCCCCAGGATGGGATTTGGGGGGGTTAATCCCAATCCCAGCCCAGCAGGACCCTGCCTTTGGGGTTTGGGGGGGTTGATCCCAGCCTGGTGGGATCCTGCCCCTGGAGTTTGCCCAGCAGGACCCTCCCCACGGGATCTGGGAGGTCAATCCCAGTCCTGTGCTCTGGTCTGGGGGCACCTGCCCCTTTCCAGCCGGGATCGGGGCACCCACGGGAGGCTCCTGCAGGACACCCACGGGAGCAGACGGGGCCTATCCTTCCAGGGAACGCACCATTAATTAGCATTATTAATTAATGCCTTATTTTGCAGTGCCCCCCTGTGCACCAGGCGCCTTCCAGCACCGAGGGCAAGGGGGGGGTCCCTGCCTGGGGGGATCCTCCCGGGACTGTGGCGCACCCGGAGCAGGAATGGGGCTGCCAAAGCACAGCCAGGTGCCACTGGGCCCCCCCATGCCCATGCCAGGGGCTGTGGCACCAGCTTGGGGCCCCGAGCACTCATCCAGGTGGTGCTGGACGTTCCCGGGGATCCCCCAAGGTCAGTCCATCCTCAGCACCTGCCAGTGCCAGCTGGGGGCCAGGCCAAGCCCGGGCTTTGGTGGACCAAAAGCATCACCTGTGCAGGTGTTGGAGACGGCAGCGTGAGCCCCCTGAGGCTCCTCCGGCTCTTCCAGTGCTCCTGGCACGGCTTGGCTTGGTCTGGCATGGCCTGGCTTGGCATGGCTGTTTGGCAGGGCTTGGTATGGCACGGCATGGCTTGGCTCGGCATGGCACAGCCCTTGGCTGCACTTGGCTTGGCTTGATCTGGCACAGTCTGGCTTGGCATGGCACGGCTTAGCTCGGCTTGGCACTGCACAGCCCTTGACTGCACTTGGCTTGGCTTGGACCGGCCTGGCCTGGCACGGCTCAGCTTGGCACACCGTGGCACAGCCCTTGGCCACACTTGGCTTGGGCTGGCCTGGCTTGGCACGG
>NW_020917980.1:269-1836 GCF_003984885.1 Neopelma chrysocephalum | reverse complement strand
AGGGAGGGGAGTCGTGGCACCTCTGGGTGGTCATTTAGGGGGTTATGGGGTCATGGCACCTCTGGGTGGTCGTTTTTGGGGTTGAGGGGTCGTGGCACCTCTGGGGGGCTGCAAGGGAGGGAGGGGGGTCGCGGAGGTGACAGGGGGTCGCTGGAGGAAGGGCAAGGTCGTGGCACCTTTGGGTGGGCGTTTTTGGGGGCACGGGGGGGGGATCACTGTGGGGGGGCTGGGGGGGAGGGAGGGGGGTGGCAACGAGTCATTGAGGGGAGAACAGGGAGAGGAGAAGGGTCCCGCTACCCTTGGGTGGTCTTTTAGGGGCTTGTGGGGTCGTGGCACCTCTGTGGGGTCGTTTTTGGGGTCGAGGGGTCACGGCACCTCTGGGGGGTCATTTGGGGGAGGGGGAAATGGGGAGGTTTGGGAGTCGTCAAGGGGAGGGCAGGGGGAGGGGGCCTGGGGGAGGGGGTTTAGGGGTCCTGGGGACACTGGGGTCACTGGGGGCACTGGGGACATTGGGGACGCTGGGGACAACCAGAGTGGGACACTGGGACCCCGTGGGTGCTGGGAGAGAGGGGGTGGGGACACTGGGGATACTGGGGACACTGGGGATACTGGGGAGGGGTTATGGGGCCATGGGGACACCAGGGATGGGGTCCAGGACCATGGGGACACTGGGGACACTGGGGACACTGGGGATACTGGGGATGGGAGTTGGGGACATGGGGACACCGGAGAGGGGTTATGGGGCCATGGGGACACCAGGGATGGGGTCCAGGGACATGGGGACACTGGGGACACCGGGGAGGGGTTATGGGGCCGTGGGGACACCGGGGATGGGGTCCGGGGCCATGGGGACAGGGGGGACACTGGGGACACCCAGGACGGGACACCGGGACCCACCGGGTGCTGGGGGAGGGGCGGGGGCTGCTGGGGGTGGGGGCGGGGGGACAGCGGGGACATTGGGGACATTGGGGACATTGGGGACATTGGGGACAGTGGGGGCGGGGAACAGGGACCCAGCGGGTGCTGCGGGTGGGGACACGGGGACAGGGGTGGGAACGGGGCACAGGGACGGAGGGACACCTGGGATGGCACCTGGCAACCCGCCGGGGGGTGGGGACACGGGGACAGCGGGGACAGCAGGGACAGCGGGGACAGCGGGGACGGGGTCACTGTCACCTCCCCCCTGTGCCCCCCGGACCTCTGTGCCACCACCACAGTGTCCCCAATCCTCTGTGTCACCCCGGTGCCACCAAGCCCCAACGGCACCCCCGTGTCCCTGCGTGTCACCCCGGTGTCCCCAAGTCCTAATGGCACCCCAAAGTCCTTCCATGTCACCCCAGTGTCCCCAAGTCCTAATGGCACCCCAAAGTCCTTCCATGTCTCCCTGATGTCCCCCTGTGTCACTTCAATGTCCCCAAGCCCTAATGGCACCCCAAAATCCCCTCGTGTCACCCCAGTGTCCCCAAGCCCCAATAGCACCCCAAAGTCCTTCCATGTCACCCTGACGTCCCCAAGCCCCAATGGCACCCCAAAATCCCTCCATGTCCCTCTGATGTCCCCCCTTGTC
>NW_020917980.1:0-259 GCF_003984885.1 Neopelma chrysocephalum | reverse complement strand
TCCCTCCATGTCCCTCTGATGTCCCCCCTTGTCACCCCAGTGTCCCCAAGCCCCAATGGCACCCCAAAGTCCCTTCATGTCCCTCTGATGTCCCCCTGTGTCACCCCAGTGTCCCCAAGTCCTAATGGTACCCCAAAGTCCCTTCGTGGCACCCCAAAGTCCCCCCGTGTCACCCCAGTGCCACCAAGCCCCAACAGCACCCCAAAGTCCCCCCATGTCCCCCTGATGTCCCCAAGCCCCAATGACACCCCAAAATCCC
>NW_020917979.1:0-558 GCF_003984885.1 Neopelma chrysocephalum | reverse complement strand
CCCCCCCAGCCCCTCTCCATGTCCCCACATCCATGTCCATGTCCCTGTGTCCACGTCCCGTGTCCGTGTCCCCCCTCGGTCCCTCTCCCTGTCCCCATGTCCATGTTCCTGTCCCCATGTCCATGTCCCTGTGTCCATGTCTCTGTCCCCCTGTCCCCATGTCCGTGTCCCTGTGTCCATATCCTGTGTCCATGTCCCCCCCCAGCCCCTCTCCATGTCCCATGTCCGTGTCCCGTGTCCGTGTCCCCCCAGCCCCTCTCCATGTCCCAATGTCCCTCTGTCCGTGTCCAGTGTCCGTGTCCATGTTCCTGTCCCCATGTCCGTGTCCTGTGTCCGTGTCCCGTGTCCGTGTCCCCCCAGCCCCTCTCCCTGTCCCCATGTTCCTGTCCCCATGTCCATGTCCCCCCCCGGCCCCTCTCCATGTCCCCATGTCCGTGTCCATGTCCCTGTGTCCGTGTCCCATGTCCATGTCCATGTTCCTGTCCCCATGTCCGTGTCCCCCCCGAGCCCCTCTCCCTGTCCCCATGTCCCAGTGTCCGTGTCCGTGTCCCTGTCCCC
>NW_020917978.1:1108-3421 GCF_003984885.1 Neopelma chrysocephalum | reverse complement strand
TGTTTTTCCCATTGGTCTCCTGTCAGGCTTATTTCGGCCTCTACCACTGACAGCTCTCGAGACCCTCCTGTCACCCCAGTAATTGAAACAGTCTCTGTGCTCACATGTCCTGAGGGCATTAACGTGCACTGTGCGCCGGTATCTATTAACGCCTGGTATCTCTGAGGATCCGATGTGCCAGGCCATCGAACCCACACAGTCCAATAAACTCTGTTATCTTCCTTGTCCCTTTCCTTCTCCTGGCAGAAGGCAGGGCCCCTCTATTGGTTCTGGTTGGAGCATTCACCGTCGGATTTTTGCTTTGGTTTGTCAGAGGCTTTCCTGTCGTCCTGGAAACGGACTCCAGACCTCCTGCGTCTGGGAGATCTCAGTTCTTTTTCAAAGAAGTCCGCATCTACTACGTAAACAACTTTCTTATCGGCTTCCTTGCGTTTTAGTTCTCTCACTCTGGCCTCAAGTCTGGAAGTAGATTCACCATCCCACTTCCTCATGTTTTCTCCATGGGCACGCAGATAGGACCACAGCTCGCTGCGCTTAGATTTACGCTTAGGGTTTTCGCTCCTTCTGCGTGTGACGGAAGGAGATCGTGAGCGGGACCTGGACCAAGATCGAGATCGTGGTCGAGACCGGTCTGCTGATCTGTCTCTGTAGCGTCTATCCCTGTGGTCTCCATAGTCATCTTCATATTCAGAGTACCCGTAAGGCTCCTCTCTCTCTGGTGTTCGTCTGAAACCAGAATCAGAATAGTCTCTAGAAAACTCATTCCTAGATTCTATTATTTCTTTTAGATGTCGCAGAACCGTACACAGCATGCTCACAGGCGTTTCTGGCATGTTTGGAAGCATTACTCCTGCTAAGGTATGGACATATGATGCAGGAGCACCCTGGATTATCTTTTTCCACATGGGCATTGTGCAAGCGGCAACCTCCGGGTCATCAGTGACGGGATCGTATTGAGGGTCATCATACATAAGTTCCAACAATGCCAATTCTCTTAGGTACTGGATGGCGTCTTCTATCTTGGTCCACCTCCTCATGGGGCATTGTAAATAGTCTTTAAATGGAAACCTTTGTCTCACACTTAAGACAAGTCGCGCCCAAAGACTGAGGTCAGGTTTCTCCTCTGCAATTAAGCGATCAAGTTCACGATCTCCGGAGATGGAAGCTAGTTGTTCTGCTTCAGCACTTGACAATATGTGACCTCTAGCCCCACGGTCTCGGCATCGGAGCAACCACGATAGAATTCGCTCACCAGGCTGACGAGTGTAGTCTTTTTGTAAGTCCCGGAGCTCTGATGGGGTCATTGACCGCAACTCTGTAGTTTCCATTTTTGGGGATGGTGCTGCTCGTGAAGGTGGAGGTGGAGTTCTGGCACTGGTATCAGTATCAGTCCCCTCTCCCGTATCTTCTGACTTGCTTTGATCTCCATCTGGTCGTAGGCTTAAAGTTTTGGGTGCTGATACCCACGACTTCCTTTTCACTACAGGGGCGAGAGGTATCTCAGGTGGTGTAGTCTGGGTTCCGCTTTCAGTGCATGTAGTAGAGGTGGCGTTGGTCTCAGGTGGCAGGGTTTGAGTTTCCGCCTCAGCCTTAGCCTTCCGAGCATAGTCCACAGCAGCTCGATAGGCACTCGCCAGGCCCCAGTACAAAGCAGAAAACTGCATATTTGGGTCCTCGTAAGAAAAACACCCTTCTGCCAGACGACGTGCCACGTCATCAGGATCAAACACCTGCTCTGGTGTGAAATCCCAACTAATGGGAGGTGTCACACGCCCTACCAATTTACCAAAGTTGACCCAGATTCCTTGCCATCCAGGGACTGGTTTTCTCAAGGCCCTTCCCAAAGTTCCAGCAAATCCCTTTGAGTTTTGACGTTTCCTGCAACAAGAAAAGCAGTACCACACCACCTTTCCAATGTTAAATACCACTTCCATGGCTTTTAGGAATAGTAGCACCGTAGCCAAACAATTTAGGTAAGGATTGGGGCCAATTTTGATCCCAGGGACCTCAGTCACTAGGCCCTTGATGTCATAATTAAGGAAAGGCAGGTATTGGTAAATGCCTGTAGGGTTAGTTCTCACTGGATACCCAGCAGCATATATAAAAACGGCCAAAATAACCAAAAAAATGAATAAAAAGGCCATGTTTATATATTTTCTCTCTCTTTGTTCCCAAACAAAGGTATATTTATATAAACAATAGGTTCTTGGCAGCTCTCCCGGTAGTGTTCCCAAACAATGGGCAGTTTTTGCACCAACCTGGCTCCCTTCCCAGACCTGTTCCCAAACAACCGTGGCAAAAACCAAAACAAAC
>NW_020917978.1:0-1008 GCF_003984885.1 Neopelma chrysocephalum | reverse complement strand
CCCCCCCCCCCCCCCAACAAAAAAAACCTCAGGGAGAAGAGGGAGAAAAAAACTAAGAAAAACCCGAAAACGAGAGAGAGGACAACCAAACTTATATATATAAATATATTTACACTTATATACAATTTCACAAGGGAAAGGGGAAGGGGAAAAAAGAACAAAACTATAATAAAATATATATATATATATATCCCAATCAGTAGCCCGAGATCTAGTAACTAAAGAACAAAAGAGTTAGCAAAGAAGATATCTCACTACTCTCCTGGGACAACCGAGAGTCGCTCCGGAACGATCGCCGGCAACCTCTGTCTCCCAAGGTCGGCAAGGCCTAGCCAGGCCTCGCTCCCCAACACGGCAGACTCAACAGCAGGGAACCTGCACCTCCAAGCCGCCGGAAGGAAAGAGAGCCAAGGCCTTTCCTCCCTCCTTCTTATAGTCTGGCTTACGTAAAAATCGTAGGGAATACTGGGTAAATCTGGACCCTTCCTTGGTTACAAACTGGTCACCAAGGAAGGCCTAGCCCAAACCACCACATTCTCCACCCCTTATTCCATACTATTTTTACGTAACACCTGTATCTCACGTTCGCCTACATCCCGCGCGCATATATACATATATACATATATATATATAGTTCTTGTTGGTCTTTCGGCGCAGTTGTCTCGTCGTTGGAAAACCAATACCGATGTCAGTTCAATTCAGTCCAGATCTTTGGTCTCCTCAGTCACAACTACAGTTCTGATTTATGGCTGTTTCATTGTTCTGGGCTGTCTCATCACTGGATACCAGCAACAGCTTAGTTCAGGTCTCTCTCTCTCTCTCATCTGGTGGCTGGTTTCCTGTAAAAACACAACTCAGGACATACAATTAGTTTTTCCCCAAGGCTAAATTTCCTTGAGGCACACATTGGATGACTCCATCCTTCCTCATTATCCACCACGTATGTCCTGGCCCTTGAGCAAAGACAAACCCATTCGTGGGATTGTCTTTGCTCAAGGGCCAGGACAT
>NW_020917977.1:685-1458 GCF_003984885.1 Neopelma chrysocephalum | reverse complement strand
TTTGCCCAGAAGGACGGGCCTGACCCTTAGGCTCTCGCCTGCTATTTTTGCGCCGCGATCGGCTCTATGCGCGCAGCCGGGGCTCCCGGTCCTTGCGCCTTCGGTCGGGAAGGAATTGTCGACCGTATGCAATTTTAGCCCCCGGTCGGCCGGCACACGGGCCCACGAACGACGGCCCTTTTTGCCCAGAAGGAGGGGCCTGACCCTCAGGTTCTCGCCTACTATTTGGGCACCGCGATCGGCTCTACGCGTGCAGCTGGGGCTCCCGGTCCTGGCGCCTTCGGTGTGGAAGGAATCCTCGACCATGTGCAATTTTAGTCCCCGACTGGCAGGCGCCTCGGCACACGGACGACTGCCCTTTTTTCCCAGAAGGAGAGACCTGAACCTCCGGCTCTCGCCTGCTATTTGTGCGCCGCGATCGGCTCTACGCGTGCAGCCGGGGCTCCCGGTCCAGGCGCCTTCGGTCTCGAAGGAATCCACGACCGTATGCAATTTTAGCCTCCGTCTGGGCGACGCACCTGCTCACGAACGACGGCCCTTTTTTCCCAGAAGGAGGGGCCTGACCCTCTGGCTCTCGCCTGCTATTTGTGTGCCGCGATCGGCTTTACGCGCGCAGCCGGGGCTCCCAGTCCTGGCGCCTTCGGTCTGGATTAATCCTCGACCGTATGCAATTTTAGCCTCTGCCCGGCCGGCGCAAGGGCCCACGAACGACGGCCCTTTTTGCCTAGAAGGACGGGCCTGACCCTTAGGCTCTCGCCTGCTATTTGTGCGCC
>NW_020917977.1:0-585 GCF_003984885.1 Neopelma chrysocephalum | reverse complement strand
CCTTCGGTCTGGAAGGAATCCTCGACCGTATGCAATTTTAGCCCCCATTCGGCAGTCACACGGGCCCACGAACGACGGCCCTTTTTGCCCAGAAGGAGGGACCTGACCCTCAGGTTCTCGCCTGCTCTTTCTGCACCGCGATCGGCTCTACGCGCGAAGCCGGGGCTCCCGGTCCAGGCGCCTTCGGTCTGGAAGGAATCCTCGACCGTATGCAATTTTAGCCCCCGTCTGAGCGACGCACCTGCACACGAACGACCGCCCTTTTTGCCCAGAGGGAGGTACAAGACCCTCCGACTCTCGCCTGCTATTTTTGCGCCGCGATCGTCTCTACGCGCGCAGCCGGGGCTCCCGGTCCTGGCGCCTTGGGTCTGGAAGCAATACTCGACCGTATGCAATTTTAGCCTCCAGCCGGCCAGGGCACCAGCACACGAACGACAGCGCTTTTTGCGCAGAAGGAGGGGCCTGACCCTCCGGCTCTCGCCTCCTATTTGTGCGCGGCGATCTGCTCTACGCGCGCAGCCAGGGCTCAAGGTCCTGGCGCCTTCGGTGTGGAAGGAATCCTCGACCATATGCAATTTTAGCCCC
>NW_020917976.1:757-2916 GCF_003984885.1 Neopelma chrysocephalum | reverse complement strand
CAAGATGCAGAGCTGCTGCTGAGAGAGCAGAGCTGGCAGTGAAATAAAGCTTGTGGGTCTCGAGCTGAAATCACTGAGGGGCTGGGGTAGGGACAGGGTTTGGGTTTGGGACTGTAACACTTGGGGCAGGAATGACAGCAATCACTGGGAGATAGGCCTGTGGCACCGTCGCTGAAATCCTTGAGTGGCTGGACTAGGGATTGATGGGCGGGAACGTGGACTGGGCGGGTAGGTGTGAAATCAGTCTAGGACAGGGATTGTGACTTTGGAGTTGGGATAGGAGTTCTGGGGCAGGAGGAGTAGCTGGGGGACTGGGATTGGGAGTGTGAGGGTGGACTGGGATTGGGAGTGTGAGGGTGGACTGGGATTGGGAGTGTGAGGGTGGAGCTGGAACGTCCCGGAGCTGAAACGTCGCAGAGCTGGAGCCGAGATGAAGATCCTGCAGTGAGAACCTGGAGCAGCTTCCCGTGGCGGCGATGTCAAGATGCAGAGCTGCTGCTGAGAGAGCAGAGCTGGCAGTGAAATAAAGCTTGTGGGTCTCGAGCTGAAATCACTGAGGGACTGGGGTAGGGAGGGGTTCTGGGCCTGGGACTGTAACACTTGGGGCAGGAATCAGTGTGGGGCGGAGATAGGGCCTGTGGCACCGTGGCTGAAATCCCTGTGTGTTTGGAATTGGTATTGTAAATTGGGAATGTGGACTGAGAGGCTGGGGCTGAAATCAGTTTAGGGCTGGGATTGCATCTCTGGAGCTGGGAGAGTGTCTGGAGCTCAGATAGGGACTGTGGCACCGTGGCTGAAATCCCTGTGTGGCTGTGGACTAGGGATTGATGGGCGGGAACGTGGACTGGGTGGGTAGAGCTGAAATGAGTCTAGTGGTGGGCTTGTGATTTTGGAATTGGGATAGGGTTTGTGGGGCTGGAGGAGTATCTGGGGGACTGGGATTGGGAGTGTGAGGGTGGGCTGAGATTGGGAGTGGGAGGGTGGAGCTGGAACGTCGCAGAGCTGGAGCCAAGATGAAGATCCTGCAGTGAGAAGCTGGAGCAGCTTCCCGTGGCGGCGATGGCAAGATGCAGAGCTGCTGCTGAGAGAGCAGAGCTGGCAGTGAAATAAAGCTTGTGGGTCTCGAGCTGAAATCACTGAGGGACTGGGGTAAAGATTGGGGCTAGGATATGGACTGTATGCTTTGGTCAGGGACTGTTGGTTTTGAGTAGAAATAACTGTGGGTTTTGGATTGTATTTTTGGGGCACTCTGGGGAGTCTGGTAATTCTATTGTGAGCCAGTGGAGGGAACTGGGAGTACTGGGTAGAGTCAGCTGTTCTATGGAGAAGGCCCAGGTGTGAACAATGAGGGGGAGGAGGGGTCAGGGCTGGGGCTGAGGCCCCTCAGCTGTTGTTCAGGCTCAGGAGCTGGAGCAGGACTTCTTAGACAGTGACTCAGGTGAGTCTGTTTCAAATTCACCTTTCCAGTCCCTTCCCACTGTCCCCAGTCCCTCCTCAGTCCATCCCAGTTTCTCCCAAGTGCCCCAAACCCCATCCCAGCGCAGCCAGTCCCATCCCTGTTCCTTCCCCAGTGCCTCCACTCCTTCCCAATTGCCTCCACTGCACCCCAGTCCCATCCCACTCCGTCTCCAGTACCCTCAGTCCCATCCCAGTCCGTCTCCAGTACCCTCAGTCCCATCCCAGTCCATCCCTAGTACCTTCAGTCCCAACCCAGCTCCCTGCGCAGTTTCTTCCAGAACCTCCCCAGTGCTCCCAGTCCTTCCAAAGTTGCCTCAAACCCATCCCAGTCCCTCCCCAGTGCTCCCAGTCCCATCCCAGTCCCTCCCCAGTGCCCTCAGTGCTCCCGGTCCCACCCCAGTACCCTCAGTCCCATCCCAGTTCCCTCCCCAGTGATCCCACTTGCTCCCAAGTGCCCCCAGTGCAGCCCAGTCCCAACCCAGTGCCCCTGGTACCTCCCCAGTGCCCTCCGTGCCATCCCAGTTCTCTCAGTCCCATCCAAGTGCCTCCAGTCCTTCCCCACTGCATCCCAGTGCTCCTATGCCCTCCCAAGTGCATTCCAGTGCCATCATCAGTGCCCCCAGACCCATCCCAGTCCCTCCTAAATGATTCCTAGTCCCTCCCCAGTGCTTCCAGTCGAATCCCAGTCTCTCCCCAGTCCC
>NW_020917976.1:0-657 GCF_003984885.1 Neopelma chrysocephalum | reverse complement strand
CTCCCATCCCAGTGGTCCCAGTCTCTCCCCAGAGATTCTCAGGCCCATCCCAGGCCCACTCCCCAGTCCCCTCCCCAGTCCTGTCACAGTCCCCTTGCAGTCCCTCCCCAGTCCTATCCCAGTCCCTGCAGTCCCTTTCCCAGTGCTCCCAGTCCCATCCCAGTTCCCTCCCCAGTGACCTCACTCCCATCCCTGTGCCCACCCAGAGCATCTCAGCCCCATCCCAGTGCCCCCAGTCCTACTGTCCCCAATCCCTCCCCAATGACCCCTGTCCCATCCCAGTTCCCCCAGTCCCTCCCCTGAGAATCCCAGTCGCAGTCCAGTGCCCCCAGTGCCAGCCCAGTTCTCCCCAGTCCCTCTCCAGTGCCCTCAGTCCCATCCCAGCCCCTCCCTACTACCCCCAGTCCCTCTCCAGTGCCCTCAGTCTCATCCCAGTGCCCGTGGTCAGCCCCAGTGCATCCAAGTCCCTTGAAGTGCCACCAGTCCCATCCCCATTCCTCCCCACTGCCCCCAGTCCCTCCCAGTGCATCCCAGTCCTTTTCCCCGATGCATCCCACTCCCTCCCCAGAACATCTCAGTCCCATCCCAGTGTCCCTACTCCAAGCCCAAATCCCCCAAGTGCCCCCAGTCCCTCTCCAGTGTCCCCAGTCCCATCCC
>NW_020917975.1:568-3691 GCF_003984885.1 Neopelma chrysocephalum | reverse complement strand
CGTGGGTGCGCCGCTCGGAGCCGGGGCTGCCGCAGCGATCCCGCCGGCCCCCGGCTCTGCAGCCCACGGCAGTGCGCCGGCCGGGGCCACGCACGGCACCGCAGCCGCGCTCGGAGCCGCTGCCGATGTCGACGACCTGCCGCCCCCTGGCTCCGCAGCCCCCGGCCACGCCGGGGCCAGGGCCAGGGCTGGGGTCGGGGCTGGAGCCGCTCCGCCCGGAGCCGGCACCGGAGGAGCCGCTCTGCGCGCCCGCCAGGCCGCGGGCCCCACCGCCCGCTTGGAGCCGCGCCGCGGCAGCCGCCGCCTGCGCAGGCACAGACGGACCCGGCAACGCCGAGTCCGGACCCAGTGCCACCCCACAAACACCCGGGGCGGGCGGACCCGGCACGGCTGCACAGCCCGGCGCCGGGAACACAGCAGCAAGCGGGCTGCTCAGTCCCATAGCACAGCTCAGACGAGATGCAGGAAGCTTCTTAAGGTGGAAATCAGTCACAGCGTTCATAAGATCGTTTCTCGGTCCATCAGTAGCACATTCATGCCGTAGCTGTCCTTGATTATCTTGGACAAGTGCTGCCGAATCGTTGGTACCGCGCCCATCCCGCTGGGGCTGCTCGGCTGCCCCCGGCCCCGCTCCGCGACCTCCGATCCTGCTTCGGCTCCCGTCGGCTCCGCTCGGCCCCTCTTCTTTAGCACTCTAATGTCCTCCCAAGTAAAGCAGCCTCTCTCCCATTCCGAAGACACAACAGTAACAAGCGACGAAACTTAGCTTGATCGCGTCTAACACCAAGATGCCGTAACAAAGCTTTTCAGGCGATAAAAACACGCCTTTCGTTTGCACTCATGGTCTGCCCCCATAGTGACTAGGAAAAAAAAATCTCAGGAGCTCACCTGTGCCTTACCAAGTGCCAAATGCACTTGGGCTCTCCAGACAACTTATGCCTTCAAAGTGTGGCAGAAACACTTTCGCTCAGGTGTGAAAAGAACAATCGGACCCGGATCCTGCAGCGCCCCGCTGCTAAACAGCTCCTGAGCACCAAGACCTCGCTGCGCCTCGCCCCGCAGCCTGATTGCCTCCGGTCGTGATACCCCAGACGACACACGGGCAATATTCAATATTCGACAGTCTTTTTCTGGTTCCTCACACGGGCCGCACCATTGTCGTGGGGTACCTGTCGTGAGGTCTTGGTCCGAGGGGAAAAGAAGGACACACAAGACACACGAGGATGGTGAGACAAAGAGATGTCTGCCTGCTCAGCGTGGCAGGCAGCCTTTTATTGTGCTAACTAACTTCACACACAACACAAACATATTCCTACAACAACATCCAGGAATCCAGCACCTGCACATTATCAAACCGTCTTAACCTTGTACTCCCTGCAACCCAAGGCCATGTCCATGGAAACCATCTAACCAGCTCCAATGCTCCCATGGAACACGGCCTCACTTTTGCACTACCTCAAACTTTAATTGTGGGGCTTCCCCCCACAGACAGCCTCTGGCAAATCCTGGCCCAAGGAGACCTGCCACCACCCCGAGTCCTGGCAAGGGTGCTGCTTGTCTCCTGCCCCAAAGAGCTGTGCCCGCGGGGGACTTCTCTGCTAGAGGGCAGCCAAAGCCAAGGGGCACTGAGGTCTGCCCTCTTGCAGGTGGCTGTTGGGAGCGGCAGCTGGAGCAATTGGTGGCAAGACTTGGCATCTGTCAGAAGGCAGAAGCTGTTGTTCCTTCCTGGCATGATTTTTGGGTGGAAGTGATTAGCAGCAGCACAAAACCACCATCAGCTGCTGAGTTTCAGAGGACAAGTAGATTGGACAGAGAGACTCTCAAGCTTCCTTGTGTTCTTTTCTCTTGTTTTCTTGCCTTCTGGAAAAAAAAATCAGCCCAGTCTGGCATGTTCAACACTCCAGTTGCTGTGTGCTCAGCTGTGGCCAGCAGCTGATGTCCAGTCCATTGGGGAAGTGCAGGGGACAGGGAGAAGTCTGGGATGAGAAGCTGCTCTGTGTCTCCCATCAAGGTGCCACCCACCTGAAGGAGCAGCCAAGAGAAGTGCTGGAAGCAGAGACATTCTGCCAGTTTCTGCTCTCAGGTGGACACAAGGCCCACTTGTTGCCAGGGGTCGCGGAGATTGGATCCAGGAACAAGGCAGGGCCATGCACTGGTAGGGAATGGGCTCCAGCAGGACCAAAGGAGGAGCGTCCAGCAGCAAAGTGTGAGCTGGTGAACTGGGCCATCTTTTCAGCAGACACCACAGTGCTTCCTTGCCTCCAGCCCTGAAGCTCCGCCACATGAGGCCCTGCTTTGCTTCAGCTTCTGCTGCTTCTTCCTTTGTTGCCCTCGAGTGCTGGACGTAGAGTTTAGAAGCCCATGGCCGTGTTTTGAAGGTGCCTGCGTGGAGGAGAGGTTGAGCAGCTGCAGCCCGAGGCTGGTGTCCCAGCAGAGTCTCTAAGGATGGCACCAATGGCACTGGCTGGGGACAGCTGAGTGTGGAAGGCACGTCCAGCCTCAAGCAGGGCCATTGAAGTCAGTGAGGAGGACAGGCTGCAGCTGAAGCTGCCCAGGGTTGCTGTGAGGCTGGGGAGTCACTGGAAAGCTGTGGTGGCCACTTGGCCTGAAGCCTTTTGCCAAAGCGGGTGCAATTGTGCCCACAGTCTGGCCACTTTTGGCGTCCTGGCGGGTGTGGGTGCCTGGGTGAGGAGGCCCAGGCGTTGTGGGTGCTGCTGCTCCTGGGCAGCCTCTGGTGCTGTTGTGTGTGGGGCGCGGAGCCGCTTGGGCAGCAGCGAGTGCGCAGGCCTGCCCGAGGAGCCCAGTGCCCTGCCCGTGGTGGCAGCAGCTCTGCGGGCCCAGAGCTCTGGCTCAGCGGGGTGTCGGCCACAGCCCCATGTCTTGGGCAGCCGCGGGGGCCCGGGCTGGCCACCAGCCCTGCCCGTGCCACTGCCCCTGGCCGGCAGCACCTGCCGGACGTGCCCCAGCAGGGCCCCCTTGCCCTCCTTGTCCCCAGCCAGGCCAGCCTGGCCCCCTTGGGGCTGTGCCCACCCTGCTGCTGAGGCCTCCAGGGTTTCTGCCACAGGGCTGGGAGATGCCTCGGGAAAGCACCAGAGCAGCCGGCTGGCAGGGAAGGAGGTGGTT
>NW_020917975.1:0-468 GCF_003984885.1 Neopelma chrysocephalum | reverse complement strand
AAGGCTTCCCGCTCCCTTGTCCCATCAGGGCCTCTGCAGCACCTCACCCCTTCCTGGCCTCCCAGCACCCCCTCCCCTGCGGCTCTCCCCCAGCCCCGCCAACCTGCCCGGCAGCGGCGCAGCCCTGAAGGAGCTCCAGAGGAGCCGCTCCAGAGGCACTTGGGAGCCCGGAGCAATCCAGCCAGCAACACACAGACGCTGCTTCCTGGCTGGGGGAGGGCTTGTGGCCATCTCCAAGGACAAGGTCCTCAGGGATCCCCACACCTCCAGCCTCTGCTGCAAGTGTTGAGGCTCCAGGAGAGCCACCAAAGGCCAAGGGGCTTCTGCTCACTTTTGCTGGCATGCTGCACAGCAGGGCAAGTGTTGCTGAGCACAAGGAGCCCTTTTCCCCTCTTCCCCAAGGCCCTGTGCACACTGGGCACAAAAAAAAAGCTCCTGGGCCTCTGTTTGTGATAACATGTTGGTTGT
>NW_020917974.1:0-1495 GCF_003984885.1 Neopelma chrysocephalum | reverse complement strand
CATTTTATAATGGGCTTCTTTCCCCCTATTTATGTAAGAAGTAAATATTATAAAGAAATATAATTATTATAAAAAATTAGAATAAATATATTAATATATAGCGATGGTAAATAGAAATATATAGCTATATTAAATAATAACATATAGCTGTAATAAATTATAAATATAGCTATAATAAATATATCATCATCATGGCTAGGCTTCGCGAACAAAGATTTGGGGATAAATATATAGCTATAATAAGTACAAACATTAAAATTATCGATATATTAATTATACCCAGTTTTTCTTTATCCTGAAGCGACAAACCCTGAATTTCGGCAAAACGACGCTTGTGGAGAACGGAGGCAGAAGACACGAAGACAAGGCCCCGGGACGGCCCCGGTCGGTCCCTCACCGGTGACCCCGCACCGGGGTGCGGGGGATCCTCACACACACAGACCTGTGGGGGTGTCCCCGGTGCCAGGGGGTGTCTCAGCAGCCCGGGGGTGTCCCTTGTGCCCCAGGATCCGGGGGGTGTTCCTGGAATCGGGAGGTGTCCCGAGGCCGCCCCGTCCCCGCCCCCACGGCCGCCGCCGCCGATTCAAACCGATCCCGGCGGCGCGCTCAGCCAATGGCAGCGCCGCTCTCACCCGCGGCCCCCACGCGGCGCGTGTAAGCCGCGCGCTGATTGGCCGCCGCGTTGAGGGCCCCCCCCACCCCATCCCGCGCGCTTCACCGGAGCGGGGCCGGCGCTGCCCCCGCCCCGTCCCGGGCGCCGCCATTGGGCGAGGGGGTCCGGCGCCGATAATCAGGTGCGGGCAGCGCTCGGCCGGGGGAGGCCGGTGGGGCGAACGAGACGTAACAGCAACCCGGCCGGGGGCACCGGAGGGACCGGGGGTGAAGCTGGGGAGGGTGACCAGGGCCCGCCCCGCCAGCGGCGCGCGCCCCGCCCCGGCCAATCATCGCCCGGAGCCCACTCCGGGCCAATCAGCGCCGCCGTACCTCGGAGCGGGTTTACATTCCCGCCGGGCCAATGGCGAGCGCGCTCGGCGCGCCGCGGGCCAATGGGGGGCGCGCGGCGAGTGACAGCTGGCCAATGGGCGGCGGCGGCTCTCCCGTGCGCCGCGCGGGGGGTGGGGATCTCCCCGCCGCCGCCTGAGGAATGTCAACTATTCAACATGGAGACGGCGGTCGCCAGGCTCGAGGCCATGGTGAGGGCGGGCGGCGGCCGCGCTCGGGGCCGCCCGCGCCGCAGGGCCGCCCGCCGGCGGCGACTCGCGGGGCGCGGGGCCTCCGCGGACAGGAGGAAGGGAGGGGAAGGCGGGGAGAGCACGGGCGCGGCGCGACGAGGAAGAGCGGCCGCTCAGCCGCGCCCGCCGCTCCGCATCCGGGCCTTGAGCGCGGCCCGCGCCGCCCTCGGCTGGGCGCCCGGCGGGCGCGTCCGGGTCAGGCGGGTTCGGCCGGGCCGGTCCATTGCGCGGCCCCCCCCGCGGGGCGGGGCCTGCGCCGCTCT
>NW_020917973.1:0-1216 GCF_003984885.1 Neopelma chrysocephalum | reverse complement strand
CCAACCCCCTGGGCCTGCTCTGGGCCCTGCAGGTCCTTGCCCTGCTCTCAAGGGCTGTGGGGGTGCTGAATGGTCAGGGCTTGGGGTTTAGAGCTCAGGGTGGGGATTAGGAAGAACTTTGGGAGGTTTGTTGTTCTGCTGGCAGTGTCTGGTTCATGATTAGGGGAAGAGCTTTTTGGGCTGGGTCAGGATAAAAGCTTGAGTTTTCATACTGGTAATACAGGTTTGGGATTGGGGTGGGCATTGGAGTACAAATAAGAGTCTGGAGTTCTGGGTTTGGGGTTTTCCTTTGAGGTCAGGTTGAGGCTGGGATTAGAGCAGTGGATTCCTTTCCTTGGGAGGGGCACCACTTTTGGGTAGTGTTGGGGCTTGAGGTTACAAAGAGGGTAAAGGTCCATCAGGAATTTTTGCGCAGTTAGTGTTTCAGCATCCTCAGAATGACCCAAACTTTTTTTTTTACCTCATTGAAATCTTTCTTTTCCACTGGCCAAACCCCTCTGTCCTTCCCCATTTATCTTTTCTCTTTTAGCTTAGTTCCTCTTTACCTCCCAAAAAAGTTCATCTGGACGGGGTCAGCTTTGTGAAGACCCTCATGGAATTAAGAGACTATTGGGACACTGCAGGGCCTCATGGAAACCAAGGAACACAGAGACTCCGTGAAATCTCGTGGAATCAGGGGACCATTTAACATTTGGGCCTTGTGGAACAAAAGGAACCCTGAAACCTTTTGGACCTTCATGGAACCAGGGAGCGATTGTTGTCACTGTAGTGCCTGGTGGAAACAAAGAAACTCTGGGACACAGTGGAACCTCATAAAATCAAGAGGCCACTGTGACACTACAGGGCTTTTCTGGAGCCAAATGGACCTTGGGACGCTGGGGAACCCTACGGAATCAAGGGGCCATTGTGACACTGGGGAAACTCGTGGAAAAATGGAACCTAGGGACATTGTGCATCTTCATGGAATCAAGGGGTCACTCTGACACTGAGGACAACACATGGACTCAAGGGACCACAGTGACACTACAGGGCATTCTGGAGCCAAAGGAACCTGGGGACACTGTGCAGCCTCATGGAATCAAGGGGTCATTTTGATACTTCAGAGCCTCATGGAAACAAAACAAAATCCAGGCTTGTCCAGGTCCTGAGGGTGATTCAGAAGGGAGGCAGCAGTGATTTCTCCCTACAGACCCACCACTCCAGTGGTCTCTCCCTG
>NW_020917972.1:687-2808 GCF_003984885.1 Neopelma chrysocephalum | reverse complement strand
CTCGGGGACTAAAATTGCATATGGTCGAGGATTCCTTCCAGACCGAAGGCGCCAGGACCGGGAGCCCCGTCTGCGCGCGTAGAGCCGATCACGGCGCACAAATAGCAGGCGAGAGCCGGAGGGTCAGGCCCCTCCTTCTGGGCAAAAAGGGCCGTCGTTGGCTGGCCGGCGCGCCTGCCAGTCGGGGGCTAAAATTGCATACGGTCGAGGATTTCTTCCAGACCGAAGGCGCCAGGACCGGGAGCCCCGGCTGCGCGCGTTGAGCTAATAGCGATGCACAAGGGGCAGGCGAGAGCCGGAGGGTCAGGCCCGTCCTTCTTGGCAAAAAGGGCCGTCGTTCGTGGGCCGGTGCGCCGTCCGGCCGGGGGCTAAAATTGCATACGGTCGAGGATTCCTTCCAGACCGAAGGCGCCAGGACCGGGAGCCCCGGCTGCGCGCGTAGAGCTAATAGCGATGCACAAGGGGCAGGCGAGAGCCGGAGGGTCAGGCCCCTCCTTTGGGGTAGAAAGGGCCGTCGTTCGCTGGCCGGCGCGCCGTCCGGCCGGGGGCTAAAATTTCATACAGTCTAGGATTCCTTCCAGACCGAAGGCGCCAGGACCGGGAGCCCCGGCTGTGCGTGTAGAGCCGATCGCGGCGCACAAATAGCAGGCGAGAGCCGGAGGTTCAGGTCCCTCCTTCTGGGCAAAAAGGGCCGTCGCTAGCTGGCCGACGCGCCTGCCAGTGGGGGGCTAAAATTGCATACGGTCGAGGATTCCTTCCAGACCGAAGGCGCCAGGACCGGGAGCCCCAAATGCGCGCGTTGAGCCAATCGCGGCGCACAAAAAGCATGTGATTGCCGGAGGGTCAGGCCCCTCCTTCTGGGCAAAAAGGTCCTTCGTTCGTAGACCGGTGCGTCGGCCGGTGACTAAAATTGCATACGGTCGAGGATTCCTTCACGAACGAAGGCGCCAGGACCGGGACCCCGGCTGCGCGCGTAGAACCGATGGCGGTGCACAAATAGCAGGCGAGAGTCGGAGGGTCAGGCCCCTCCTTCTGTGCAAAAAGGGCCATCGTTCGTGGGCGGGTGCACCGGCCGGTGACTAAAATTGCATACGGTCGAGGATTCCTTCCAGACCGAAGGCGCCAGGACCCGGAGTCCCGGCTGCGCGCGTAGAGCCAATCGCAACGAACAAGGGGCAGGCGAGAGCCGGAGGGTCAGGCCCCTCCTTCTGGGCAAAAATGGCCGTCGTTCGCGGGCCGGTGCGCCGGCTGACCGGGGGCTAAAATTGCATACGGTCGAGGATTCCTTCCAGACCGAAGGCGCCAGGACCGGGACCCCGGCTGCGCACGTAGAGATCAACGCGGCGCACAAATAGCAGGCGAGAGCCGGAGGGTCAGGCCCCTCCTTCTGGGCAAAAAGGACCCTCGTTGGCTGGCCGCCGCGCCTGCCAGTCGGGGGCTAAAATTGCATACGATCGAGGATTCCTTCCAGACCGAAGGCGCCAGGACTGGGAACCCCAGCTGGAGGCGTAGAGCTGATCGCGGCGCACAAATCGCAGGCGAGAGCCGGTAGGTCAGGCCCCCCCTTCTGGGCAAAAAGGGCCTTCGCTCGTGGGCCGGTGCGCTGGCCATTCAGGGGCTAAAATTGCATACGGTCGAGGATTCCTTCCAGACCGAAGGCGCCAGGACATGGAGACCCGGCTGCGCGCGTAGAGCCAATCGCGGCGCACAAATAGCAGGCAAGAGCCAGAGGGTCAGGCCCCTCCTTCTGGGCAAAAAGGGCCGTCGTTGGCTGGCCGGCGCGCCTGCCAGTGGGGGGCTAAAATATCATACAGTCGAGGATTCCTTCCAGACCGAAGGCGCCAGGACCGGGAACCCCGGCTGCGCGTGTAGAGCCAATCGCGGCACACAAATAGCAGGCGAGAGCCGGAGGGTCAGGCCCCTCCTTCTGGGCAAAAAGGGCCGTTGTTCACTGGCCGACTCGCCCGCCAGTCTGGGACTAAAATTGCTTATGGTCGAGGATTCCTTCCAGACCGAAGGCGCCAGGACCGGGAGCCCCGGCTGCGCGCGTAGAGCCGATCGCGGCGCACAAATAGCAGGCGAGAGCCGGAGGGTCAGGCCCCTCCTTCTGGGTAAAAAGGG
>NW_020917972.1:0-587 GCF_003984885.1 Neopelma chrysocephalum | reverse complement strand
GTCAGGCCCCCCCTTCTGGGCAAAAAGGCCTTCGTTCGTGGGCCAGTGCGCTGGCCAGTCAGGGGCTGAAATTGCATACGGTCGAGGATTCCTTCCAGACCGAAGGCACCAGGACATGGAGACTCGGTTGCGCGCGTAGAGCCAATCACGGCACACAAAGAGCAGGCGAGAGCAGGAGGGTCAGGCCCCTCCTTCTGGGCAAAAAGGGCCGTCGTTGGCTGGCCGGCGCGACAGCCAGTCGGGGGCTAAAATTGCATACGGTCGAGGATTCCTTCCAGACCGAAGGCGCCAAGACTGGGAGTCCCGGCTGCGCGCGTAGAGCCGATGGCGGAGCACAAGGGGCAGGCGAGAGCCGGAGGGTGAGGCCCCTCCTTCTGGGCAAAAAGGGCCGTTGTTCGTAGGCCTGTGCGCCAGCCCACCGGGGGCTAAAATTGGATACAGTCGAGGATTCCTTCCAGACCGAAGGCGCCAGGACGGGGATCCCCAGCTGCACGCGTAGAGCCGATCGCGGCGCACAAATAGCAGGCGAGAGCCGGAGGGTCAGGCCACGCCTTCTGGGCAAAAATGGCCGTCGTTCGTGGGCCGGC
>NW_020917971.1:0-331 GCF_003984885.1 Neopelma chrysocephalum | reverse complement strand
CCCCTCCCAGACCCATCCCCACGTCACCATGGCAACGGGGACACCCGGGGGAACTGTCGCCATGGCAACGGGGACACCCCTGAGAACTTTTGCCATGGCAACGGGGACACGCGGGGGGGGGAGAAGACTGTCGCCATGGCAACAGGGACACCCCTGGGAACTTTTGCCATGGCAACGGGGACACCCGGGGGGGAGACTGTCGCCATGGCAACGGGGACACCCCTCCCGGAACGGTCGCCATGGCAACGGGGACCCTCCAGATCCATCCCCACGGGACACCCCGAGCCCCCCCCCAAGGAGAACTTTCCAGGGGGTGTGGGAATTTTTTTTT
>NW_020917970.1:785-1694 GCF_003984885.1 Neopelma chrysocephalum | reverse complement strand
CCCCCCCAAAATCCTCCCAAATCCTCATTTTTCCCTGGTTTTCCCCCAGAATCAGGTCGGGATCGAGGCCCTGGAGCGGCCCTGGATCCGCATCCCTGTGCTGGGAATGAATTCTGGGGGGTGATCCCAGAACACATCCCGGTGGATCCTGGTCCCTCTGCCATTCCCAGGGAATTCCCCACCCCATTTTTCCCTGTTTTTTTCCCCGGAATCTGGTCGGGATCGAAGCCCTGCAGTGGCCTCGGTTCCACATCCCTGTGCTGGGGATGAATCTCGGGGGTGTTTCCCAGGGCAGATGCCAGTGGATCCCAGTTTTCCTTTCATTCCCAAGTCTCCCTGACCCAATTTTTCCCATTTTTCCTGGGTTTTTTTCCCGGAATCCGGTCAGGATCGAGGCCCTGAAGTGGCCCCATTTCCATATCCGGATGCTGGGGATGAATCCCAGTGGATCCCAGGGGGTTTCCCAGGGGTGACCCCAGTGGATCCCGGTGGATCCTGGTCCCTCTGCCATTCCCAGGGAATTCCTGACTGTGTTTTTCCCATTTTTCCCTGTTTTTCCCCCAGAATCCAGTCAGGATCGAGGCCCTGAAGTGGTCCCGGATCCACATCCCTGTGCTGGGGATGAATCCCAGGAGGGATCCTGGTGGATCCCAATTCCCCCCTCGTTCCCAAGGGCTCCCACCCCCATTCCCAGAGATCCTCCGTGTTTCCCAAGTCTCCCTGACTGTGTTTTTCCCATTTTTCCCTGTTTTTTTCCCAGAATCCAGTCGGGATCGAGGCCATGAATTGGCCCCGGTTCTGTGTCCAGACGCTGGGGATGAATCCCGGTGGGAGATCCTGGTGGATCCCGGTGGATCCTGGTCCCTCTGCCATTCCCAGGGAATTCCTGACTCCATTTTTCCCTGTTTT
>NW_020917970.1:0-685 GCF_003984885.1 Neopelma chrysocephalum | reverse complement strand
CTCTCTGCACTCTGGTGCAACAAGACTTTGAAGGTGGTTAACCTCAGCTTGAAGCAGCTCATTTTTAGCAACAAGTTTATCCGATTTTTCTCCTGTTTTCCTCTCAAAGGCTAATGATGACTTCAACACCACAGTTTCTGATTTCAAAACAGTAGACTCAACATCAGAAATCCATTCAGAAGCAGGTGAATTTTTAGCTTCTTATTGTGCACAAGACAAACAGGCTTATAACGCTCCACGAATTGTACCTTTACCATTTCCTTCCTTCCATTTCTGCTTAGCCTGACATTGTTCCATGCCTAGCACAATTTTCTCTTTAACTTTTTGAAACCTTTGAACCAAGTCTTTCCCAGCCTGGGAAGGCAGAGATTTGTATTTTCGCAGCAGATTATCCTTGACAACCCTGCTTTGCTGCAGCAATTTAATGCCACCGGAAAGGAGGGAGTTTAGATTTTTGCCTGTCGGTGGCCCCAGGAAAGTCGAGAGCCTTGTGTCCAACCACTCCATGGCATCTTGGAATGAGATCCTTCACATGAAGATTCACAAGATCAGAGGGTGATTTGAGTGCCCTTGTCAGGGGGATCTCAGCCAACAACATGAAGAGCCCTCAGCAGACCCTGCTGAAGTGTTTCCCGCCGCTGGCAACTGAAAGAACTCACTGCAACAGTTCAGGGAATAACACTCT
>NW_020917969.1:0-1343 GCF_003984885.1 Neopelma chrysocephalum | reverse complement strand
GTAGCAGTGCAGGTCACTTGCACTGTTGTTGTAGTTTTTGCTCTCCACTCCCCATTCTTTTCACATTGGCACTGTAGTGTGGCCTCACTTTGGTATTGCCATGAGGCCCTGGTCTCTCCCATATAGCCTGGCCTTCGAGTCTCGGATTCAGCAGTCCATACACACTGCCTATTTCATGAAGGAATATAGACATGCACATCTGGAAAAGGGTCCTTTTCCAGGAAGAGGCAGAGGGATCTTGCCTATTGGAAAGCACCAACAGGCAAGATCCGCTGTGGGCGAGGAACGTTCCCAGTCTGTCCTCTTTCCCAGGAATAATCAGTGTAGCACACTGCTGCCATTTTTGCTCATGCCCCCAGTACAAGGCATTGTGGCCACTTCTTTTACCTCCCCCTCTTTCCCTCATCCTCAGCTGACTTATGCTTTCTACCTGGCAGCCTTCACCCGTGAAAAGTCAACTGTGCCACACACTGAGCCACCTCTGACCACACAGAAGACCACAGCTGCCACCTCCATAATCAGCACCTCCAAGACCTCTGTCTCCACAGAGACCAGCCCACCAAGCAGCACAGAACTCCCTCTGACAACAACATCTCCAAATCCCAGCTCTCCGCCTGCTCCCAGCAGCCCACTCAGCACCCGGCTGCCATCTTCTCCCACTTCCACAGTTTCCTCCACAGCAGCTCCAAGCACCAGCCCCAGGCCTACACCTACAACCCTGAGGCCCAAGCCAACTTCCCCAATGACGAGTGCTCCACAAGAGTCTCCTACAACAGAGTCCTCTGCACCCACCACAGCCAAAACCAGCACAGTGCCATCGCCTGCTCCTTCTCCCTCCTCAACTGTGTCCCCAACATGGCTGAGCTCCTCACAGCCTGGTAAGTCCCACTCCTTTATGTCTCGCTGCTTCTGCCTGCTCTCCCTTTTCCCTTCTTCATTTCTAGCAGTGCAGACAGCTTGCACCTTTCTTTTGAATATGTTCTCCATTCCCACTTCTTTTAGCATCATCAATATGATATGGCTGTCCTTTGCCATGGCCATGGGTCACTGGTCTAGCCCCTCTAGCCCGGCCTTAGAGGCTTGTAGTCAGCAGTCCTTAGAGCCTGCCTATTCATTGAAGGGAGACATGCACATCTGGATAGGATACTTTTCCAGGAAGAGGCAGAGCGATCTTGGCTTTTGGAAGACACCCTCTCCTTTTCCACACTTTTTAGAGGAGAAAATAAACGCAGCTTTTAGGGAGAAGCCAGAGCCCCAGTTCTCCCCCTTTACCAGGAATACTTTCTGCAGCCCAGTGCTGCCATTTTCACTCATACTTCCAGTTCCAAACTTATACCCATCTC
>NW_020917968.1:0-532 GCF_003984885.1 Neopelma chrysocephalum | reverse complement strand
CCCCGTGGCCCCTCCCCCCAACCTCGGGCCCCTCCCCCACCCCCACTGACCACGCCCCAAAATTTGAGGGGGAGGGGCTTAAGAAACGAGGGGGAGGGGCCACGGGGTGGGGGAGGGGCCACATGTGGGGGAGGGGCCTTTTTTTCCCTTTATTTTTTGGGGGGGGGTTCAATGGGGGTGGGGGTGGGGCCCGGGGTGGGGGCGGGGCCACGTGTGGGGGAGGAGCCACGTGTGGGGGAGGGGCCACGTGAGGGGGAGGGGCCCTAAAAGGAGCAGGAGGGGGCCCCGCCCCCTCGTATTTTAAGCCCCTCCCCCTCAATTTTTGGGGCGTGGGTTCATTGGGGGAGGGGTCAGAGACGAGAGGGCGTGGCCTGAGGGTGGTGGGCGGATCCCGGAAGTTGAGGGGGAGGGGCCAAAACCCCTTTTTTCATCATTTCCCACCCCCTCCTTTCCTTTCCGGGGGCGTGGCCCGGTCGCGGCCTACGGAGGGGGCGTGTCCCGACTCGGGGGGCGTGGCCGGGTTGTGGGCGTG
>NW_020917967.1:0-806 GCF_003984885.1 Neopelma chrysocephalum | reverse complement strand
ATAAATAATTTAGGGCCCTACTCCCTCTGAAACCTGTGAAATCCACCATTCTAATGTTATTACGATGGTGTTTTGGCCTTCAGGGGTTGGGTTCTGTCTTCTAAATGTGGGGCGTGTTTTTCCCAGGAAGGGATGCAAAGGGGAATTCTTCCTTGCCCCAGTAACTTGGACACCAGAAGTGTTTCTTTAGCAGAGAATCCATGTGGGATACTGGGATCACAGAACCAGTAAGGCTGGAAAAGACATCCAAGATCATCATCAAGGCCAACCATCTGCCCGTTCCAAGGCTGAACTCCTCTTTCAGTGAAGGAATTTTCCCAATATCCAACCTGAGCCTCCCCTGGCACAGCTGGAGGCCGTTCCCTCTCCTCCTGTCCCTTGTTCCCTGGGAGCAGAGCCCGACCCCCCCTGGCTCCCCCCTCCTGTCCCTGTCCCTGGGGGAGTCTCTGGGTATTGGGGGGAGTCCCTGGGGAGGGTCTCTGTGTGCTGGGGGAGGTCTCTGGGTGTTGGCGGGGGTCCCTGAGGAGGTCTCTGGGTATTGGGGGGGTCTCTGTGTGCTGGAGGGGGTCTCTGGGTGTTGACAGGGGTCCCTGGAGGGGGTCTCTGGGGGGGGTCTCTGGGTATTGGGGGGAGTCCCTGGGGAGGTCTCTGGGTATTGGGGGCTCTCTGTGTGCTGGGGAGGGTCTCTGTGTGCTGGGGAGGTCTCTGGGTATTGGGGGGGGTCCCTGAGGAGGTCTCTGGGTATTGGGGGCTCTCTGTGTGCTGGAGGTATTTTGGTGTTGGGTCTGGGACTTGGTGGGGAGCCA
>NW_020917966.1:170-1627 GCF_003984885.1 Neopelma chrysocephalum | reverse complement strand
GAGGTGACCTGCGCCAAACCCCGCAGCAGCCGCAACTCCAGCATCGGTCAGACCCCCCACGGGGGATTTTTGGGGACCCTCCAGGGCTTTTTGGGGTCCCCCTGGGGCTTTTTGGGGTCCCCCTGGGTTTGGGGAACCCATCTGGGTTTGGGGACCTCCTGGGTTTGGGGGACCCGTCTGGGTTTGGGGGACCCCTGGGGCTTTTTGGGACCTGTCGGGACTGTTTGGGGACAAGATAAAGATATTAAACATGGATAAAGATATTAAAAATTGATAAAGATACTAAAATTGATAAAGATATTAAGCCCAAAGATATTAAACATAAAGGTGTTAAAGATAAATAAAGGTATTAAAAATTGATAAAGATATTGAACATCTATAGAGATATTAAACATGGATAAAAACATTAAACATGGATAAAGACGTGAAACATCGATAAAGATGTTAAACATGGATAAAGATTTTAATCATGTATAAAGGTATTAAAAATGGATAAAGATATTAAACATCGATAAAGATATTAAACACAGGTAAAGATATTAAACATGAATAAAGATATTGAACATCGATAAAGATGTTAAACATGGGTAAAGATATTAAAAATCGATAGAGATATTAAAAATTGATAAAGATATTAAAAATTGGTGAAGATATTAAAAATTGATAAAGATATTAAACATGCGTAAAGGTATTAAATGTGAATAAATGTATTAAAAATCGATACAGATATTAGACAAGGATAGCGATATTAAACAGGCCTGTTTGTATCTGTATATTAATTAATCTCTTTAATCTGTCTGTTAATTAACTCCTTAATTGCTCCTCCCTTGCAGAGGCGTTCGTGGTGTGCCGGGGGTACGACCCCCCCGAGGGCTTCGTGCCCACCATGGACAACCCCCTGCTCGACCCCGACGCGGGTAAGGGGGGATTTTTGGGGGGGCCTTGAGGTTTTTTGGGGGGCGTTGGGGGGTCCTTAAGGCTTTGGGGGGGTCCTTGGGGGTCGGTTTGGGGGTCCTTGAGGTTTTTTGGGGTCCCTGGGGGGGGGTTTGGGGGTCCTTGGGGATTGGGGGGGGTTCTTGGTGGTCAGTTTGGGGGTTCTTGAGGTTTTTGGGGGTCCCTGGGGTGGGTTTGGGGGTCCTTGAGGTTTGGGAGGGGGGGCATGGGGGCCTTGAGGGATTCTTGAGGGTTTGGGGAGTCCCTGGGGGTGGGTTTGGGGGGTGCTTAAGGCTTTGGAGGGGTCCTTGGTGGTCAGTTTGGGGGTTCTTGAGGTTTTTTGGGGTCCCTGGGGTGGGTTTGGGGGTCCTTGTGGCTTTGGGGAGTCCCTGGGGGGGCGTTGGGAGGTCCTTGAGGTTTTTGGTGGTCCCTGGGGTGGGTTTGGGTGTCCTTGAGGTTTTGGGGGGGGGCCCATGGGGGGACTTGAGGGAATCTTGAGGTTTTTTGGGGTCCCTGGGGGTGGG
>NW_020917966.1:0-160 GCF_003984885.1 Neopelma chrysocephalum | reverse complement strand
CCCCCCCCTGACCCCCCTGTGCCCCCCAGGTCTGTCCCTGTCCCGTCTCTCGGGTCCCTCCCGGGTGATCGTCCCCTTCGTGGCCTGCGGGGACCTGAGCGCCTTCGACCCCGACCGCACGTACCCACTGCAGGTACTGGGCAAACTGGGGGGACTGGGA
>NW_020917965.1:0-635 GCF_003984885.1 Neopelma chrysocephalum | reverse complement strand
CCAGGCCATGGCCGCTGAGCTGCTGCTGGGTCGTCTTGTGGCCTCATCGTCCTCCTCCCTTCCCCTGTCTGTGTCATCGTCCTCCTCCCTTCCCCTGTCCATGTCATTGTCCTCCTCCCTTCCACTCTCCGTGTCCGGCCCCTGCACTCGGAGGTGCTGGGGAGAATTCCCACCCCCCAGCAGTCCCGGCAGCTCCACTGGTCTCTCAGTCTGGAGCCCCGGGAAGGGCCCCTGTTCCCATTGCTCCTGGGCCAGCTGTGCCTCCAGCTCCCTGCGCTGCTCCTCAAAGAACTCCTGAGCGTCCTGGGAGCTTTGGATGAATCTTGGGAAATGGTTCCTGCGGGTCATGGAACTTCGTCGGGAGCTGGCAGGGGACGTGTCTGCTGATTCCTGCGCCCTGTCCACGCTGCTCTGCTCCTCCGGATGGGCTCTCACTGCCCTTGGACACCTCCAGTTCTGCAGGATCCTCTGCAGGAACCACGGATGGGTGAGACAGGAGCAGCTCCTGGGCCCACCCCACAGCCCCCCACGATGCTCCACGTGCCACCCCAGCCCCCCCCCAAACCAACCCAGCCCACCCCAAACCAACCCAGCCCACCCCAAACCACCCCAGCCCACCCCAAACCACCCCAGCC
>NW_020917964.1:552-1864 GCF_003984885.1 Neopelma chrysocephalum | reverse complement strand
TTTTAGGGATTTTTTAGGGATTTTTAAGGGATTTTTTAGGGATTTTTAAAGGATTTTTAAGGGATTTTTTAAGGGATTTTTAAAAGCTTTTTAAGGATTTTTTAGGGATTTTTTAGGAATTTTTTAGGGATTTTTAAGGGATTTTTTAGGGATTTTTAAGGGATTTTTAAGGGATTTTTTAGGGATTTTTAAGGAATTTTTTTAAGGGATTTTTTAGGGATTTTTTAGGGATTTTTTGGGGATTTTTTAGGGATTTTTTAGGGATTTTTTAAGGATTTTTTAGGGATTTTTAGGGGATTTTTTGGGGATTTTTTAGGGATTTTTGAGGGATTTTTAAGGGGTTTTTTAGGGATTTTTTAAGGAATTTTTAAGGGATTTTTTAAGGATTTTTTAAGGGATTTTTAGGGATTTTTAAGGGATTTTTTAGGATTTTTAAGGGATTTTTTAGGCATTTTTAGGGATTTTTTTAAGGGATTTTTTAAGGAATTTTTAAAGCATTTTTAAAGGATTTTGGAGAGATTTTTAAGGAATTTTTAAGGGTATTTTTCCTTAAAAAATCTCTTAAGAATTCCTTAAAAATCCTAAAAAATCCCTTAAAAATCCCTTAAATATTCCTAAAAATTCCTTAAGAAAATTTCGTAAAATTCCTTAAAAATTCCTTAAATACCCTTAAAAAATTCCTTTAAAATTCCTAAAAAATCCCTTAAAAATCCTTAAAAAAACCCTTTAAAAATCCCAAAAGATTCTTAAAAACCCCTTAAAAATCCCTTTAAAAATTCCTTAAAAATCCCTAAAAAATCCTTAAAAAATCCCTAAAAAATTCCTTAAAAATCCCTTTAAAAATCCCTAAAAATCCCTTTAAAATCCCTTCAAAATCCCTTTAAAATCCCTTCAAAATTTCCTTAAAAAATCCCTTAAAAAATCCTTTAAAAAAACCCTTAAAAATCCCTAAAAAATTCCTTAAAAATCCTTAAAAAATTTCTTTAAAATCCCTAAAAAATGCCTAAAAAATTTCTTAAAAATCCCATAAAAATTCCTTTAAAAATCCCTAAAAAATCCTTAAAAAAACCTTTAAAAAATCCCTTAAAAAATCCTTAAAAATCCCTAAAAAATTCCTTAAAAATTCCTTAAAAAATTCCTTAAAAATCCCTTAAAAATTCCTTTAAAAATCCCTTAAAATTCCCTTAAAAATTCCTAAAAAATCCCTTAAAAAATCCCTTAAAAATCCCTGAAAAATCCCTTTAAAAATCCCTTAAAAATCCTTAAAAAATCCCTAAAAAATTCCTTAAAAAATCCCTTTAAAATCCCTAAA
>NW_020917964.1:0-542 GCF_003984885.1 Neopelma chrysocephalum | reverse complement strand
AAAAATCCCTAAAAAATTCCTTAAAAAATCCCTTTAAAATCCCTAAAAAAGCCCCAAAAAATCCCTTGAAAAAATCCTTAAAAAATTCCTTAAAAGTCTCTTAAAAATTCCTTAAATATTTCTTTAAGTTTTCCATAAAAATCCTTAAAAATCCCTTAAAAAAATCCCTTAAAAATCCCTTAAAAATCCCTTAAAAATCCCATAAAAATCCTTAAAAAATTCCTTAAAAATCCTTTAAAAATCCCTTAAAAATTCCTTAAAAATCCCTTCAAAAATCCCTAAAAAAATCCCTTCAAAAATCCCTAAAAAAATCCTTAAAAAATCCTTAAAAAATCCCTAAAAATTCCCTAAAAAATTCCTTAAAAATCCCTTTAAAAATCCTTAAAAAATCCCTAAAAAATCCTTAAAAATCCCTAAAAAACTCCAAAAAAAAGCAGGAATGACTCAGAATTCCCGATTTTTCCACTCACCTCGGAGTTTTTCTGCTTTAGGTAAAAATTTATGGATCTTTTCCCACTTGGAATTTCCTGGAGGTTGGAAAA
>NW_020917963.1:0-5797 GCF_003984885.1 Neopelma chrysocephalum | reverse complement strand
GGGAGCAGCACCATGGGAAGGGCCCATCCCTCCCACAAACCCTTTGCTCTGGTTTTTACCTTCTCTAACTGTCCCTCCCCAGCCAGTGCAGTGAAGCTGAACAAGCAGCAGACAGACATTGCAGTGAACTGGGCAGGAGGCCTCCACCACGCCAAGAAGTCGGAGGCTTCTGGCTTCTGTTACGTCAACGACATCGTCTTGGCCATCCTGGAGCTCCTGAAGTAAGGGCAGCACCCTCTACCCCTCTGTCTGCCCCTCCTGCCTCATCTCCTCCTTCCCAGCCTTTCCTTTCTGTTGCCTTCTTGGAGCTGTGTTTTCCCAGCAGGGCTGAGTCAGCTTTTGGGGTGTCTCCTCCAGGGCTGTCTGTGTTATCCACTGTGCAGGGAGCAGAGGCTTCTGCTGGTGCCCTTTGTCCCTTCCCTCTGCCACCCACCCTGGAAAAGAGGGCACAGCTGGCACGTGTGACAGCTCCTGGCTCAGGGCAAACCTCAGTGGGAGGCTTGGGCATAAAAATGCAGTTTGTTGGCTGAATCTGAATAAACTGAGCTGAGTCTGCCCTCAGCAGCAAAAGGCACTTTATTTTCCTCTGTGGGTCTGTTCCACCGCTGACCAAGGCGTGTGTCCCTCCTCCGCGGCTCTTTTCCTTGTGGAGCCTGGGAACCAGCCCCGGATCCCTTTGTTCTCGTCTTCTCTGCTGCTGAAGGCAGTTTTTACTCTGAATAAGTGGAATATCCTGGCTCCTTTGTGCCCCCCAGGTATCACCAGAGGGTGCTGTACATCGACATCGACATCCACCACGGGGATGGTGTGGAGGAGGCCTTTTACACCACGGACCGTGTCATGACCGTGTCCTTCCATAAGTACGGGGAATACTTCCCAGGAACAGGGGACCTGCGGGTGAGACTGAAGGCCTGGCTGAAAATTGCCCTGGAATTTGCCCTTTTCCACCTGCCACTGCTCTCCTGGGTGTTCCTGCTCTCACAGTGACACCCTCCTCCTGAGGGCAGAGGTGTAGGTTCAGCTGGTGGAGCGGGAGCTTTGTGCCTCTGGTCGCGTATTGAACCCAAAGCTTTGGTGTCACCATTATTTTGCTCAGAAAAGGGGCTCTGAAAATGGTAGGTTGGTCACCTGTAGCTGCTTGGTCACCCAAGTCCTTGGGAGAAGGTTTCTGAGTGGATTTATCCTGTTGGCATTTCTTCCTGTGGCTCAGTTCTTTGTGTTAGTGAGGCCTGGTGGTAACTGTGTCACTCAGGTAGAGCCAGGTGTCCCTCTGTGACTTCTGGCACTTCCATGCCCCATTTCTCAGGGGTGAAGGGTTCCTTACCTCTTTTTATGTGCTTTTTTAGTGGAATTACCTTTTTCTGATCTGAATTCTCCTGCCTTTCACCCGTGAGTTGTGTTTTTTTCACCCCTGCCCAGAGTTTGTTGCTGATGCAGCTGCAGCATTTTTATCCTGGTGCAGCCACTGTGCACCAGGAGTGAATTAATTATTTTTAACAAGTTATTTTTAATAAGGCACCTGGGTATGAGACTGATAATAGAAATGAAAATATATATATATATATATATATATAATTTTAAAGTAGTGACGTGGTCAGCCCAGACTGGGACTGCGGGCTGGGCTTAATATTAGGATTACACTGCTGGAATTCCAGGCTTCCCTTCCTGGTTTGGAGCACAGTTTCTGTGTTCCAGCTGGACTTGTGGTGAGCTGTGATCTCTCCTCTCTCACTCCAACAGGACATTGGTGCAGGCAAAGGCAAGTACTACGCTGTGAACTATCCCCTCCGGGACGGCATCGACGACGAGTCCTATGAAGCCATATTCAAGCCTGTAAGTGAACTGCTCCTCACTCAGTGGGTCACACTTTGTCCCTGGAGCCATTCTTCAGGGAGGCTGATTGGGTTTTCTGTGCTGAGACTCACCAGGGGCTCTATTTCCCCCCGAACAATCGCGGCCTGTCCGGGAGCTCCAGCACGTGAGAGCCCCAGTGTTCCGGGACAGGGGAGTTGGCAGCTGTGGGAGCACCAGGGATGTCTTCGTGGCCCTGGCTGACATGGGTGGCACTGTGCTGCTGTGACAGTGTCCTGCGCAGAGCTTGTAACAAGGGGTTTGTTGTTTAGGTGATCTCCAAAGTCATGGAGACATTCCAGCCGAGTGCTGTTGTCCTGCAGTGTGGATCAGATTCCCTCTCCGGGGACAGGCTGGGCTGCTTCAACCTCACCATCAAAGGTAGGAGCACACAGTGCCTGTGCTGAGCTGGCATCGCTGAGATTCCATGGAAAAGTGTGTTCTTATGCCATGAGTGTGACCTTTCCTCCCCCCCACACTGCTTTTTCTGCAGGTCATGCCAAGTGTGTGGAGTTTGTGAAAAGTTTTAACTTGCCCATGCTGATGCTGGGAGGGGGCGGCTACACCATCAGGAACGTGGCCAGGTGCTGGACCTATGAGACTGCTGTGGCTTTGGACACCGAAATTCCCAATGGTAATTCCCCCAGACTGAGGGCCAGTGACATTCTAGAACAGCTCAGGGAAGAGGTGTTGCTGGGGCAGAGGCAGGAATGCCAAGATTGCTTTTGTTACCTCTTGGTTGTTTCTGTGGGAGAGCTTTTGGATGGCCTGATTTGCTTGTAGCTGTTCCTTTTTTCATTCTGGTGATAGCTTGGTGTTTACTCCTTTCCATTTGCCCGCAGAGCTTCCCTATAATGACTATTTTGAGTACTTCGGGCCGGACTTCAAGCTCCACATCAGCCCCTCGAACATGACCAACCAGAACACCAACGAGTACCTCGAGAAGATCAAGTAAGTGGTTGCTCCTCCTGGGGACTGGCCCTTCCCTGGCACCTCCAGGGAGGCACCTCCTGACCGAGCTGTTCCTTCCCTGGGTGGGCTCCAGGCAGCGTCTCTTCGAGAACCTGCGGATGCTGCCGCACGCCCCCGGGGTGCAGATGCAGCCCATTCCCGAGGATGCTGTGCAGGAGGACAGCGGAGATGAAGAGGAGGATGACCCTGAGAAACGCATTTCAAGTACGTGCTGGTGTCTGGCTGGGTGCCAAAGAGCCTTGAGCTGCAGGAGGAGGAGAATGAGGAAGAGGAGGAGGAGGATGTAGGATTTAGATCTGCCCGGTTCTGGAGTCGCGGTTTGAATTCATTTTGTATTTCCTGAGATGAAGCCCTGATGCTGAGCACTGCATCCTTTGCCAGATGATTTCCATAGTGGAGAAACTCTAATGTGAGAGCTCAGGCAGTTCCTGGGATGTGGTGCTGGGACAGAACCCTCTCTGGGAGACTGTCAGGTGTGATGCCAGAAGTGTCTTCTATAGTGGTTTGTAGCCAGATTGGCCTTTAGGATCTGGCAGACAGATTTCTCAGTGGGAGGCTGGTTAACCTGCTTATGCTGTCAAGTCTAGACATCACACTGTACCTAATCCAAGTTGTCCATGTGATCTTGGATCCTGGGCATGAGCAGTGAGGAGGGATGAGTTAAAAGATGCAGCAGGTACAGTGTTTTTATCGTGGCCTAATCCTGACTTAGGTAGGCTCCTCAGTTCACTCCAGGGAGTAGATGTACCCAGAGAATTAGTGCCTGGAGCCTCCTGACTTGTAAATCTGCTCAACCAACCTTTGTCCTCTTCACACTCAGTCCGCAATTCCAACAAGAGAATATCCTGTGATGAGGAATTCTCTGACTCGGAGGACGAAGGGGAAGGAGGGCGCAAAAACGTCGCCAACTTTAAGAAAGCCAAGCGTGTGAAGGCAGAGGAGGAAAAGGAGGAAGAGGAGAAAAAAGGTGAGCAGGAGAGCTGGGACCTGGAGCTCTGCCTGACTTGTACTTTTCCACTGCACTGCTGTGTGTCTTTGTTTTTTTTCCTAGATGAGAAGGAAGAGGAAAAAGCGAAAGAGGAGAAAGCAGAACCCAAAGGGTGAGTCTGGAATCTGCTGGGAGGGTTGAGGGGTTGATGTGGCAGCTTGGGTGGCTTTGTCACAGGTTCTTAACGGGCAGAAGCTTGCAGGTGTTGAGCAGCCCACCTGATAAAACGCTGTGAGAGCCTTCTCAGGGCTCAAAAATGCTGCTTAAAAAATCAAAATCAAAACACTGCACCTTCGTTCAGCAGTATGTTATAAGTTTTAGCTGAAGATGGGCCAGATGAGCAGCACTTTTAAGGCTGCAGCTCTGGCTTGCTGTTAGAGCCTGGGCACAGCTCAAGCTGCCTGTTTAAACCAAATCCTTCCCTTCTTGCTTCCCCAGGGCGAAGGAAGAGCCAAAATCCACCTGAGCTGGCCGGGCCTGTCCGTGCGTAGTTTGTCGTAGGTTTTTAGCTCCCGGGTTGCCTCCTATTCCACAGGATTTATATTTTATATATGTTTCTGTATATATTTCTATATAATTGTATAAATGACTTGAGGACTGTAAATTATTCCTTGCTGCAACTCCTCGCTGGGAGCAGAGGGGAGGATTCTGCGGAGCAGCCAGACCTGCACTGCCCAGATTTGGTGACTGGGAAGTTTTCACTCTTGCCTTCCACTGCCTCCTTTAGTGTGTCTGTAAACAAAAAACCAACAAAAAAAAAATCACTTCCTTTACTCTCTCCTCTGAAATAACCTTGGAAAAGAATAATTTAAGTAGAAGTAGTATCTGCATTTTCAGGTTAGGTGGAAAGATGGCCATGAATTCTTTTTGTTTGTTTTTTTTTCTTCTTCTTTTTTTTTTTTGGTGGTGTTTTTATGGGAGAATCCGAGTTCCCAAATGAAGCCTGTGAGAGACTATTCCTTTGGTCTTCAGTTTGATTCCACTGTGGCAAGTTAACTGCAAGCTGGTGCCACTTCTCAGGGTCAAATAGTGCAGTTCTTGAATAGAGTTGGTTCCTCCCTGCAGCAAACTTGTGGAAAGAGATGAAGCAGCTTAAAAACAACCTGAAAAGTGATTTTTTTTTTTATTTCTGTGTTGTTTTTTTTTTTTAAGTGAATCAGCCCCAGAGCCCAGATCTGGAAAATGCAGAATGAAAACCACCCGTGTGTGGTAGCTCAGTTTTCCAAGATCTGGCAGATCCAGGGAGTGTGGCAGCATTTATGCACCTCGAGGAAGGGAAGGGATGGAGCTTTTATACCTGTTTTTTTTCTATACCTGTGCCCCTCTTTGTGGGGGATAAAGTGAGTTACTGCCCCTTTGGCTTTGTTTTTCCTGCTTTTCTGCCCTTGGCTCCCAGCACTGATCCGTGTCCTGGGCTGAAACCACTGCAGAAATCCCCAAATCCCTCTCAAGCCTGGCTGAGAACTTCAGTTGATGTGTTGTCATTGACTGAAATACTGTTTTTTTCTTTTTTTTTTTTTGACCTGAAGTTACAAACTTTTTTCAAATTGAATTTTCCTCCCAAGGCCAGTAAATACGAAGAACCTTTTTTTTTTTTTTTATCCGTTGCCTTCCTGAGGGGAACAGCAGATGGGGCTCTGAACGCTCTTTACAGCTCCTTTTTCCTCCTCCCACACATTATCTCACCCCCCGAAGGTCTTTTGTGACCGGCTCTGCCCCTTTCTTTAGCATCTCCTTTTGTACAGCTGATCATTAGCCGAGCTTTCGGTGGAAAAACTCCTCGACAAGTTCGGTTTTTCAGGCAGTTCTGACTCGCTGCTCTCCTTCCTCAGGGGGATTCCTCCGGCCCTCGGGGGAGGATCTGGAACCTCCCCCGGGAGTGCTGCCGAGGGTTTCAACTCTAATAATGCTGCTAAAAACTTAACACAGGTTATTTTTCAAAGGGTTTATTTTTTTAAAAACGCTTCTTTCCCCCTCTCCCCCCCC
>NW_020917962.1:0-382 GCF_003984885.1 Neopelma chrysocephalum | reverse complement strand
GGGTCTCTGTGTGCTGGGGGAGGTCTCTGGGTGTTGGCGGGGGTCCCTGAGGAGGTCTCTGGGTATTGGGGGGGTCTCTGTGTGCTGGGGGGGGTCTCTGGGTGTTGGCAGGGGTCCCTGGAGGGGGTCTCTGGGGGGGTCTCTGGGTATTGGGGGGGGTCCCTGGGTATTGGGGGGGGTCCCTGGGGGAGTCTCTGGGTATTGGGGGGGGTCCCTGGGGAGGGTCTCTGTGTGCTGGGGGAGGTCTCTGGGTGTTGGCGGGGGTCTCTGGTTGCAGAGCCAGAAGGTCCCCCCTGAGCCTCCTTTGCTCCAGGCTAAGCCCCCTCAGCTCCCTCAGCTGCTCCTGCTGCTCCAGCCTCTTCCATAATTCCTCTTTTTTTTT
>NW_020917961.1:667-960 GCF_003984885.1 Neopelma chrysocephalum | reverse complement strand
CGGGATCCTTCCCAAATCCAGCCTGGCCATTCCCAGCTCTCCCAGCCCTCACAACCTCTCCATGGCCCCCTCCAGACTCTTCCAGCGGCTCCACGAGCTGGGAATTCCGCCCTGGAAGGAACTCTGCAAGTGACATTCCCTCAGGAGCTGGTTGGAGACGGAACCTCAGCCCCTTCCCAACACTTTCCCTGGGATTTAGGGCCCATCCCAGCACATGGAGTGTCCTCCAGCCATCCCAGAAGGAGCAATGGGATTTAGGGCCCATCCCAGAAGGAACAATTGGGATTTAGGGC
>NW_020917961.1:0-657 GCF_003984885.1 Neopelma chrysocephalum | reverse complement strand
AATGGGATTTAGGGCCCATCCCAGAAGGAACAATTGGGATTTAGGGCATGTCCCATCCCACCGAGTGTCCTCCAGCCATCCCAGAAGGAACAATTGGGATTTAGGGCCCATCCCAAAAGGAGCAATGGGATTTAGGGCCCATCCCAGAAGGAGCAATGGGATTTAGGGCCCATCCCAACCCTTGGTCAGAACATGAAGTGTTTTCCAGCCATCCCAGAAGGAGCAATGGGATTTAGGGCCCATCCCAGAAGGAACAATTGGGATTTAGGGCCCATCCCAGCACATGGAGTGTCCTCCAACCATCCCAGAAGGAGAAATGGGATTTAGGGCCCATCCCACAAAGAACAATTGGGATTTAGGGACCATCCCACAAGGAGAAATGGGATTTAGGGCCCATCCCAGAAGGAACAAATGGGACTTAGGGACTGTCCCATCACACCGTGTGTCCTCCAGCCATCCCAGAAGGAGCAATGGGATTTCAGGCCCATCCCAGAAGGAGAAATGGGATTTCAGGCCCACCCCACAAGGAACAATTGGGATTTAGGGACCGTCCCATCACACTGAGTGTCCTTCAGCCATCCCAGAAGGAGCAGTGGGATTTAGGGCCCCCCCCAGAAGGAACAATTGGGATTTCGGTCCCATCCCATCCCACCGACC
>NW_020917960.1:0-817 GCF_003984885.1 Neopelma chrysocephalum | reverse complement strand
CCACGGGCTGGGCCTGGCCTGGAGACCTCCCAGCCCCGGGTCCCCACTGCTGCCAGGGCTGCCCTGTCCCATGTCCCCTATCCCAGGGCTGTCCTGTCCCATGTCCCCTATCCCAGGGCTGTCCTGTCCCATGTCCCATATCCAGGGCTGCCCTGTCCCATATCCCCCATCCCAGGGCTGCCCTGTCCCATATCCCCCATCCCAGGGCTGTCCTGTCCCATGTCCCATATCCCAGGGCTGCCCTGCCCCATATCCCCTATCCCAGGGCTGCCCTGTCCCATATCCCCTATCCCAGGGCTGCCCTGTCCCATGTCCCCTATTCCAGGGCTGCCCTATTCTATGTCCCCTATCCCAAGGCTGCCCTGCCCCATATCCCCTATTCCAGAGCTGCCCTGCCCCATGTCCCCTATCCCAGGGCTGCTCTGTCCCATGTCCCCTATCCCAGGGCTGCTCTCCCCTTCCCCATCCATGGGACCCCATCCCATACCCCAGGGCTGTCCTCCCCTTCCCCTTCCTTGGCTCCTTGTCCAGTGTCCCCAAGGCCTGGAGACAAAGCCCATCCAGTGCTCCTGGTGCAGATGTGACCCTGTAACAGCCTTAGTGTGGCAGCAGCCCCCCCACAAACCCTGAGCCCTCTCTCCTGCCGCAGGGGGACAGCGGGGGTCCCCTCGTCTGCAAGGACAACAAAGCCGACTACTTCTGGCTGGTGGGAATGACCAGCTGGGGAAAAGGCTGTGCTGGGGCCAAACGACTTGGAATCTTCACCTCCATTCAACACTACCATGACTGGATCCTGATCCAGATGGGATTGCTCCCG
>NW_020917959.1:191-700 GCF_003984885.1 Neopelma chrysocephalum | reverse complement strand
GCTTTCTATGTTCTGTCATTGATACTGCCTTGCCGATGTTCAGGGTTGGCTTGCGACTTACGTGAGCGGTGGAGGTGTGACGATGGAGGGGGTGGGTGTGTGTACTGTAGTATTCTAACCTTGTGTTTGTGTTGTTTCTCTTTCAGGTTGTTGTTAGATAACTTAAGATTCAGCATGCGCCGATGTTCAGGGTTGGCTTGCGACTTATGTGAGGGGTGGGTGTGTGGACTGTAGTATTCTAACCTTGTGTTTGTGTTGTTTCTCTCTCAGGTTGTTGTTAGATAATTTAAGATTCAGCATGCGCCGATGTTCAGGGTTGGTTTGCGTCTCAGGGGAGGGGTGGGTGTTTGTACTGTAGTATTCTAACCTCGTGTTTGTCTTGTTTCTCTTTCAGGTTTTTTTTCACACTTTTAGCTTTAGAATAAAAAAACCCCAGCCGGGGGATTTTTTTTTTTTCCCTCAGCTGGGGTTTTTTTTCCTAGGTCCCGGCCGGTCTGCGAGGCGATGTT
>NW_020917959.1:0-181 GCF_003984885.1 Neopelma chrysocephalum | reverse complement strand
AGGCGATGTTCATCGCCAAAGTTTGGGTGCAGACCGTCCCGGGACCCAGGTTTTGCCAGGCAGGCCGATTTTTGAGGCTCCCTGGGAACCCCGTTCTCTAGGCAGCGTTTTGAGAGTGTGCCGGTATTCTAACCTGTGTTGTAACCTGTGTACTGTAACTCGTGTTGTGACTTGTAACCTG
>NW_020917958.1:1863-2966 GCF_003984885.1 Neopelma chrysocephalum | reverse complement strand
GACCCTTTGGCTCCCTCCTGCCCCTTGTGCGCCGCGATCAACTCTACGTGCGCAGCCGGGGCTCCCGGTCCTGGCGCCTTCGGTCTGGAAGGAAAACTCGACCGTATGCAATTTTAGCCCCCTGCCGACTGGAGCACCGGCCTGCCAACGACGGCCCTTTGTGCCCAGAAGATGAGGCCTGACCCTCCGGTTCCCTCCTGCCCCATGTGCGCTGCAATCGGCTCTACGCGCGCATCAGGGGCTCCCGGTCCTGGCACCTTTGGTCTGGAAGTAATCCTCGACCGAATGCAATTTTAGCCCGCGGCCAGCCTGTGCGCCGGCCTGTGAACGACGGCGTTTTTTGCCAAGAATGATGGGCCTGACCCTCCGGCTCTCGCCTGCCCCTTGTGCGTTGCAATCGGCTCTATGCGCGCAGCCGGGGCTCCCGGTCCTGGCGCCTTCGGTCTGGAAGGAACCCTCGACCGTATGCAATTTTAGCCCCCTGGTGGCCAGCACGTCGGCACGCAAACGACGGCCTTTTGTACCCAGAAGAAGAGGCCTGACCCTCCGGCTCCCTCCTGCCCCTTATGCGCCGCGATCGGCTCTACGCGCGCAGCCAGGGCTCCCGGTCCTGGCGCCTTCGGTCTGGAAGGAATCCTCGACCGTATGCAATTTTAGCCCCCGGCCGGCCGGCGCACCGGCCCACGAACGACGGCCCTTTTTGCCCAGAAGGAGGGGCATGACCCTCCGGCTCTCGCCTGCTATTTGTGCGCCGCGATTGGCTCTACGCGCGCAGCCGGGGCTCCCGGTCCTGGCGCCTTCGGTCTGGAAGGAATCCTCGACCGTATGCAATTTTAGCCCCCGGCCAGCCTGTGCGCCATCCTGTGAACGACGGCTTTTTTTGCCAAGAAGGAGGGGCCTGGCCCTCTGGCTCCCTCCTGCCCTTTGTGCGCCGCGCTCCGCTCTACGAGCGCAGCTGGGGCTCCCGACTCCGGCGCATCCGGTCTGGAAAGAATCCTCGACCGTATCCGATTTTGGCCCTCGGCCAGCCCCAGACCGCCATGTCAGCGGCCAGCGAACGACGGCCCTTTCTGCCCAGAAGGAGGGGCCTGACCCTCCGGCTC
>NW_020917958.1:0-1853 GCF_003984885.1 Neopelma chrysocephalum | reverse complement strand
CCCTTTCTGCCCAGAAGGAGGGGCCTGACCCTCCGGCTCTCGCCTGCCTTTTGTGCGCCACGATCGGCTCTACGTGCGCAGCCGGGGCTCCCGGTCTTGGCGCCTTCGGTCTGGAAGGAATCCTCGACCGAATGCAATTTTAGCTCCCTGCCGGCCGGCCCGCCGGTCTGCGAACGACGGACCTTTTTACTCAGAAGGAGTGGTCTAACCCTCTGGCTCTCGCCTGCCCTTTGCACGCAACTGGGGTTCCCGGCCCCGGCGCTTCCGGTCTGGGAGGAATCCTTGACCGTATCCGATTCTGGTCCCCAGCCGACACCGGGAGGGCCGGCGTGCCGGTCCAGGAATGACGGCCCTTTTTTCCCAGAAGGAGGGGCTTCTCCCTCCGGCTCTTGCCTGCCCTTTTTGCGCCTCACTCAGCTCTATGCACGCAGCCAGGCCTCCCGGCCCTGCACTCCGGTCTTTGAGGAATCCTCGACTGTATCCGATTTTGGCCCTCGGAAGACTCCGGGACGGACAGCGTGGCTGCGCGCGACGACAGACGTTTATTCCCAGAAGGAGGGGCCCGACCCTCCGGCTCTCACCTGCCCTTTGTGTGCCTCGCTCGGCCCTAGGCGCGCAGCTGGGGATCCTGCCCGTGAACGGCGGCCCTTTTTGCCCAGAAGGAGGGGCCTAACCCCCCGGCTCTCGACTGCCCTTTGTGTGCCTCGCTCGACTCTACGCGCGCAGATGAGGCTCCCGGCCCCCTCGCCTCCGGTCTGGAAGGAATCCTCGACCGTATCCGATTTTGGACCCCGACCAGCCACGGGCCCCCAAGGCGCTTGCCCACGAACGGCAGCCCTTTTTGCCAAGAAGGAGGGGTCTGACCCGCCGATTCTCGCCTGCCCTTTGTGCGCCTCGCTTGGCTCTACGCGCGCAGCTGGGGCTCCCACCCCCCTCGCCTCCGGTCTGGGATGAATGCTCGACCGTATCCAATTTTGGACCCTGGCCGGGGCACCGGCCCGTGAACGACGGCCCGTTTTGCCCAGAAGGAGGGACCTGACCCTGCGACTCTCGCCTGCCCTTTGTGCGCCTCGCTCGGCTCTACGTGCGCAGCCAGGGCTCCCGGCCCCGGCGCCTTGGTTCTTGGAGGAATCTTCGACTGTATCCGATTTTGGACCTCAGCCAGCGCCTGGCCGCCCAAGGCGCCTGCCCCCGAACAACGGCCCGTTTTGCCCAGAAGGAGGGACCTGACCCTGCGACTCTCGCCTGCCCTTTGTGCGCCTCGCTCGGCTCTACGCGCCCAGCCGGGGCTCCCGGGCCCGGCGCCTCCGGTCTGGGAGGAATCCTCGACTATATCAGATTTTGGCCCTCGACCGGCCCCGGCACGCCAGGACGCCTGCCCGCGAACGATGGCCCTTTTTGCCCAGAAGGAGGGGCCTGACCCTCCGGCTCTTTGTGCGCTTGTGGGGTTAAGAGTTAGCCCCACAATTAAAGTTTGAGGTAGTGCAAAAGTTACGTCGTCTTCCATGGGAGCAGTGGAGCTGGTTAGATGGTATCCATGGACATGGCCTTGGTTGCAAGGAGTACAAGGTTAAGACGGTTTGATTATGTGCAGGTGCTTGGATTCCTGGGTGTTGTGAGAATATGTTTGTGTTGTGTGTGAAGTTGGCAAGCTCAATAAAACCTAACTCTAACCCTAACCCTTACCCCTAACCCTAACCCTAACCCTAACCCTAACCCTAACCCCCTAACCCTAACCCTAACCCTAACCCCTAATCCCTAACCCTTACCCTAGCCCTAACTAACTCTAACCCTAACCCTAACCTGAACCCTAACCCTAGCCCTAACCCTAAACCCTAATCCCTAACCCTAAA
>NW_020917957.1:1250-1868 GCF_003984885.1 Neopelma chrysocephalum | reverse complement strand
GCAAGTTTGGTGTGGGAGGAATCTTTCTTTATATGAAATTTTGGGTGTCGGGCCGTAAGTTCTGAGGCAGGGCTGAAAACAGGAAACAACAGCCCTACTCTGTAGGAAAGAAAGCCTGGAGGCTTTGACCGTGTGGTGCAGTTGCTTTGTCAGCCTGGAGACTCCATGAGCAGCAAGAGCTTTCTGTGCTGGCACCTTTGGTGTGGGAGGAATCTTTGTCCGTAGGCAATTTTGGGAGTCGGGCTGGCAGTTGGGAGGCAGGGCTGAAAACAGGAAACAGAAGCCCTTATAGCCAGGAAAGAAAGCCAGGAATCTTTGGCTTTGTGGTGCAGTTGGTGTGCAGTCTGGGCCCTCCATGGGCAGCAAGAGCTTTCTTTACTGGCACCTTTGGTGTGGCAGGAGTCTTCGTCCGTATGCAATTTTGGGAGTCGGGCTGGCAATTGAGAGGCACGGCTGAAAATAGGAAGCAGAAGCCCTAATTGCCAGGAAAGCAAGCCTGGAATCTTTGGCTTCGTGGTGCAGTTGCTTTGTCTGCCTGGAGACTACATGAGCAGCAAGAGCTTTCTGTGCTGGCACCTTTGTTCTGGGGGAATCTTCATCCATAGGCAATTTTGGGAG
>NW_020917957.1:0-1150 GCF_003984885.1 Neopelma chrysocephalum | reverse complement strand
TATGCAATTTTGGGAGTCGGGCTGGCATTTGGAGTCAGGGCTGAAAACAGGAAACAACAGCCCTAATCCCCAGGAAAGCAAGCCTGAAAGCTTTGGCTTTGTGGTGCAGTTCCTTTGTCTGCCGGAAGACTCCATTATTAGCGAGAACTTACTTTAATGGTACCTTTGTTCTGGGAGAAATCTTCGTCCGTAGGCCATTTTGGGAGTCAGGCCGGCAGTTGGGATGCAGGGCTGAAAACAGGAAACAACAGCCCATATCCTCAGGAAAGAAAGGGCAGAAGCTTTGACATTGTGGTGCAGTTGGTGTGTCAGCCTGAGGAGTCCATGAGCAGAAAGAGCTTTCTCTTCTGGCAAGGTTGGTGTGGGAGGAATCTTTCTTTGAATGCAATTTTGGGTGTCGGGTCGTACGTTCTGAGGCAGGGCTGAAAACAGGAAACAACAGCCCATATCCGCAGGAAAGAAAGCCTGGAAGCTTTTGCTTTGTGGTGCAGTTGCTATGTCTGCCTGGAGACGCCATGGGCAGGAAGAGCTTACTCTGCTGGCACCTTTGGTGTGGTAGGAGTCTTCATCCGTGTGCAATTTTGGTTGTCGGGCTGGCAGTTGTTAGGCAGGTCTGAAAAAAGCAAACAACAAACTTATCCCCAGGAAAGAAAGCCTGAAAGCTTTGACTTTCTGGTGTACTTGGTGGGTCAGCCTGGGCACTCTATGGGCAGCAAGAGCTTTCTGTGCTGGCACTTTTGGTGTGGGAGGAATCTTCGTTTGTATGCAATTTTGGGAGTCCGGCGGGCAGTTGGGAGGCCAGCCGGAAAGGAGGAAACAACAGCCCTTATTGCCAGGAAAGAAAGTCTGGAAGCTCTGGCTTTGTGCTGCAGTTGCTTTGTCTGCCTGGAGACTCATTTAGAAGCAAGAGCTTTCTGTGCTGGCACCTTTGTTGTGGCAGGAGTCTTCGTCCGGATGCAATTTTGGGATTCGGTCTGGCAGTTGGGAGGCAGGGCTGAAAAAAGCAAACAAAAGCCCCTATTGTCAGGAAAGAAAGCCTGGAAGCTTGGGCTTTATGGTGCAGTTTTTGGGCCAGGCTAAGCACTTTATCAGGAGGAAGAGCTTTCCGTGCTGGTACCTTTGGTGTGGGAGGAATCTTCATCCGTATGCA
>NW_020917956.1:0-3838 GCF_003984885.1 Neopelma chrysocephalum | reverse complement strand
AAAATATTTGGGAAGTCGTAGAGCAAATTCTTCACCCTCTGGAAGAAGGTCATGTGGTCTGTGTGGTCCGTAAATAGCCTGGGAACGTAGGAAGGGGGTTTGGGGCACTGAGTGGCTTCAAAATCCAAACCACAGGGGATTCCTCGGAGGAAATACACGGAGGGAAGGGAAAGATGCTCTGCCAGGATCGGCCCACAGGGTATGACAGGGTCTGTAAGGATGGCATCGAACTGGCTCTCCTCAAGGTACTTGATGAGCTCTTGGTTTTTCAGGAGCTCTTTGCAGCTGGCGACTCCAAAGGCAGTGATTCTTTTTATCCCTTCATACACTTTAAGAAATCGAGACAGGAAAGATCCTTCTTCAAATGAAATATGAATAAATTCCTGTAATTCTTTCTCTATCTCTTCCTGTGTGTAAGGCACCGGGTACATTTTCATCACAAAGTTCTTGGATGGTTTGATGTACAAAGTGACTTCAGGGGCGACCACAACCACCTCGTGTCCCTTCTGCCGGAGACTGTCCAGCACCTCCCTCATGCTGAGCCAGTGGCTCCCGTCCACTGGCACCACCAGGAGCTTCCCACCCACAGCCAAACCCAGCAGGGACAGCAGCACCACCAGCCTGGCTGTGACTGCTGGGGGAGCACTGAGCCCTGAGGCCATTCCTGCACAAACCTGATGAGAGCCTCCAAGGAAGAACCTCCCCAGCTCGGTGTTTTTAAGCCATCTGGGCCACGCTTTGTCCGGGTGATCTGTCATGTTATTTGCTGTTTGGTCAATGTATAATCATGGACGGGGCAAAGATGGAATAAGGGGTGTTAAAGTTCAGCCAGTCTGGCAGATACGGATCAGGGCAGCAGGTCCCCTGGAAAACACCCCCCTCTGTGCATTGGAGGAGCCCTGGGTTTGCAGGAATGCCCTCTGGTTGGGGAGAGAGGGGGGCAGCGAGTCCAAGGTGCAGCTGGAGCTGAATTTGGCACTGGATGCAAACAAGGAGGGCTTCCACGGGTCCATTACCAGGAAAGGAAGGTCAGAGGAAGTGTATCCCCCCCCCAAGCCAGACTGGGAAACTGGAGACGATGCACAAGGAGAAGCCTGTGAGACTCTTTTTGCTTTAGTCTTCACTGGCAACCTCACTGCCCTCATGTCTGTATTGGAACAGATATAACTTTCCTAATAATTTTCTAATGAACTGGTTTAATCAATCACAAGCAATGTCATTTCCCACTCTATCATGTGTCACTGTAGCCAGCATTTAACAAGGTTTGCCACAAGCTGCTCTTGTGGGAACACAGTTTGGGAAAATTACTGGATTTACCTTTTGCTAAAGCAACTGGATATGCTTGGAAACGATCTCAGACCTAGAGGGAGGTTAACAAAGCCTGGGAGAGAGAGATTGCTCAAACTGGACACAAGAAATGCAGAATTTATGGACCACAAGGTTGCAGAACCACAAGACAAAGAAGAAACTAACCAAGACAATTCAGCATTTGTACTGAACCCCTCCCTATCTGGGAAAAAGATAATGAAAAGACTGAAAAATGTGGGCTAATTAGGATGAGAAGCAAGACATCAGTAACAAATAGAAGATAGAATACTAATTAATGAAGGGAATTGTGTAATTTATAGCCAATGAACATTAATTTCAGCAACAGATGGACACCAAGATGGGGCTGGGGGAGGAAAACCCCACCCTCTGTAAGAGAAGCTCAGGTTCATGACCACCTGAGGAACCCAAACATGCACTTGGGTCATCCCCCAAACACACAGGACCCCATATTCCCAGAGTCCTGAGGGAATTGCCGAGCCACTCTCCAGAATATTGGGAAAGTCATGGTGAAGTCCCAACTGACTGGGAAAAGGGAAACACTGCACCCGTCTTTAAAAAGGATAGAAAGGAGGAAGATCATGGAACAGACCCTCCTAGGAGCTATTCTGTGATTTAAGGAAACGAGGGATCCTTCAACAAATCTGCTCAAAACACAACATTGATTTTCCAAAGCACAATTTTCAGCCTAAGGAAATTCCTCCCCCTCCTGCCAGTCCATACCGTTTCTATTTGTAAAAAGATTAGAAAAAATATTTAAGCTTCACGTGGGAAACGGGCTGGTTTTTTTCAGCAGTTTTATATCGTGACACTGCAAGGAAAATGGAGAATTGGCCCTCACGGTTCATTACCCTGAAAAGCCTTTTGTTGGAAGGATGAAGTAGGGGCTGGGAGGGGGAAGGACATGGGGATGGCTTTTGCCAGCTACAATTATAATTGACTTAACCATTTTAGATCAGTCTGGGAAGAGTTTGCCCCAGGGCCATGAAAGCAAACCACATAAATGCACAGGCAGGATCTGCAGACAAGCCCTAATTAGGAAAATTACGGCACAGAACTAGTTTTGACAATAGGATAATTTACTACGGAGGTTAATGAGTATTTTTAAGGACATTTCTCAAACTACTGCAGCTCCCTTTGTAGGGAAACTTTTGGGAAGGCAGCAGATGCAGATACAGAGACCAGAACATTATCTACCAACTGATGAGTTATGATGCTTCATTTCTCAATTATTTATGGGTGGTTCCAGCAATCAAAAGGATTCGTTGTTTTTAAAAGTCGATTGTGACAGGGAAACAAATAGTTTGAGTTAATAACACTTATCTTTAAATACCTGCTAAGACAGGGATCACCCTCACTGGTGGGTCTTGCCTCTTTACTGCAGTGATGAACTACTCCCACCTAACCCACAAAAACCAATTGTGAGAACAAAAATGCTCAGATCCTGCTAATTCTGTAGAAAGTTACCTGCAGGAGTGAGAGAGAATTAAAACCAACCCAGTTTTTAGCCTATTTCTTTGCCTATTTCCCCTATTTTCTTTGCCTTTACAGTAAATAGATTTATGTTGTATAAACCTCACAGATTCACACACACGATTATTTACACACAGAGCACTCGCAAATTGCATTAAACATTAATTATTTTATCCTGGAAGTCACTGACCTGAGACAAGGGCTTTTTCTTTCCACAGTTTACACCTCCAATAAAAACTATGTTGGGCATCGCTGGCATGGGGTACTCAAAAACAAAAATCCATCCTTTTAAGCCAAATGGATCCACGGCTTAAGAGCCCCTTCATTGTTACTGGTCTGCCAAGAACCTCCGAGGCCAGGAGTTCAAACGGCAAATAGGCAAAGAAAGGACTCTGATGCCTTGAGGATGAAGTTTTCCACACGCTGGAAAAACGTCATGTGGTCGGAATTGTCCATAAATATTCTCGGGAGGTAGGAAGGGGGGTCTGGGCACTGGGCAGCCCGCAAATCCCAACTGCAGGGAAGCCCCCGCAGGAAGAACACGGAGGGGACGGAGAGATGCAGGGCCAGGATTTGCCCACAGGGCACGACAGGATCCGTGAGAACAACATCGAATTTACCCCCTTCCAGGTATTCCGTCAGATCCCGGTTGTGCAGCAAACTCCTGCAGATGAGCTGGGCTTTTCCACGGAGCGCAGCGAGTCTTTGGAGGAAAGCTCATTCCCGAAGGAGCGCACGTGTTCCCTCAGCTCTTCCCTGGTTAAGGGCACCGGCTACGTTTGGAGGGTGTAATACTGGGATGGCTCCACGTTCAGGTTCCCCTCAGGTGCCACCGTGAGGATTTGATGCCCTCTCTGGCCCAGGGCCACCAACAGCGAGCGCAGGCTGAGCCAGCGGCTCCCATCCATGGGCACCACCAGCACCTTCCCACCCTTGCCAGGCACAGCAGGGCCAGGGACACCCAGATCCCCGCGGGGACCGAGGCGCTGCCACCACTCCCAGGAGCCACGACCCTAGAAATCCCAACTCTGCCCAGCCC
>NW_020917955.1:0-1572 GCF_003984885.1 Neopelma chrysocephalum | reverse complement strand
GGCCATGGCAGTGACAGGACACCCCAAGACCCCCACAGTGGCCATGGCAGTGGCAGGACCCCGTGGGGCCCCCGTGGTGGCCATGGCGGTGACAGGACCCCGTGGAACCCCCATGGTGGCCATGGTGGTGACAGGACATCCCAAGACCCTCATGGTGGCCATGGTAGTGGCAGGACCCCCCCAGCACCCCCATGGTGGCCGTGGCAATGACAGGACCCTGGAGGACCTCCATGGTGGCCATGGCAGTGACAGGACCCCCGCAGTGACCGTGGGGGTGACAAGGAGGGTGCCTGTGCTCCCCATGGTGGCCATGGCAGTGGCAGGACCCTGCAGGACTCCATGGTGGCCATGGCAGTGATGGGACCCCCCCAGCACTCATGTGGGTGGTCATGGCAGTGACTGGACCCCCATGGTGGCCGTGGCAGGACCCCTCTGGGACCCCCATGGTGGCTGTGGCAGTGGCGGGACCCCTGTGGTGAGCGTGGGGGTGACAAAGGGGGTGCCTGTGCTCCCCATGGTGGCCATGGCAGTGGCAGGACCCCCCCAGCACCCCCATGGTGGCTGTGGCAGTGACGGGACCCTGTAGGATCCCTGTGGTGGCCATGACAGTGACTGGACCCCTCTGGGACCCCCATGGTGGCCATGGCAGTGATTGGACTCCTCTGGGGCACCTGTGGTGACCATGGCAGTGGCAGGACATCCCAAGACCCCCATGGTGGCCATGGCAGTGACTGGACTACTCTGGGGCACCCATGGTGGCCATGGCAGTGGCAGGACCCTGTGGGACCCCCGTGGTGGCCATGGCAGTGACAGGACCTCCCTTTCCCCACGACCCCCCCATCCCAACCCCTCTATCCGTGCCCCCCCCGCAGGTCCACACCCTGACCGGGGCGTTCCTGTTCTCGCTGGAGTCCCAGACCACCATCGGCTACGGGTTCCGCTACATCAGCGAGGAGTGCCCGCTGGCCATCGTGCTGCTCATCGCCCAGCTCGTGCTCACCACCATCCTCGAGATCTTCATCACCGGCACCTTCCTGGCCAAGATCGCGCGGCCCAAGAAGCGCGCCGAGACCATCAAGTTCAGCCAGAACGCCGTGGTGGCCCAGCACGACGGCAAGACCTGCCTGATGATCCGCGTGGCCAACATGAGGAAGAGCCTCCTGATCGGCTGCCAGGTCACGGGCAAGCTGCTGCAGACCCACCTCACCAAGGAGGGCGAGAGCGTGCGGCTCAACCAGCTCAACGTGGACTTCCAGGTGGACACGTCGTCCGAGAGCCCCTTCCTCATCCTGCCGCTCACCTTCTACCACGTGGTGGACGAGGCCAGCCCGCTGCGGGACGCGGCCCTGCGCGCCGGCGACGGGGACTTCGAGCTCGTGGTGATCCTCAGCGGCACCGTGGAGTCCACCAGCGCCACGTGCCAGGTGCGCACGTCCTACCTGCCCGAGGAGATCCTCTGGGGCTACGAGTTCACGCCGGCCATCTCGCTCTCGGCCAGCGGCAAGTACGTGGCCGACTTCAGCCTCTTCGACCGCGTGGTGAAGGCGGCGGTGCCGCCCCAGAGGTGCCACC
>NW_020917954.1:0-622 GCF_003984885.1 Neopelma chrysocephalum | reverse complement strand
TTTGTATCTGTCCCCTTAAATTCAGGGGATGTGAGAGAATTTAAGAAGGAGATGGGGAAGTTGCTAGAGGACCCTATGGGAGTATCTGAAAGATTTGATCAGTTTTTAGGGCCAAATATTTATACGTGGGAAAAGATGCAAGCAATTTTGGGAATATTATTTACGGTGGAAGAACAGGGTATGATTAGAACGGCAGGAATGCGGCAGTGGGATCAGAGACACCAGCAGGGGCCGGCTGCTGACACCAAGTGGCCTCTTCAGAAACCTGACTGGAATAATCAGGAGCCGGCCCATAGAGCTCACATGGCTGATTTAAGGACTATTATAGTCCAAGGTATAAGAGAAGCAGTCCCGAGAGGACAAAATATTGACTGAGTTTTTAAAGAATATCAGAGAAAAGATGAATCACCTACTGAGTGGCTGGAAAGATTAAGGAAAAGTTTCCAGCTTTATTCTGGCATGGATCCGCAGGGGGATATAATGGGGGGAGCTGTGTTTAAGATGCGATTCGTGCAGGGAGCATGGGAGAACATTCGGAAAAAGTTGGAGAAAGATGAGGACTGGCAGGTCAAGGGATTGGATGTGTTGTTAAGGGAAGCTCAGAGGGTATATGTGAGAAGGG
>NW_020917953.1:0-311 GCF_003984885.1 Neopelma chrysocephalum | reverse complement strand
CTCGGAATTGGAAAGGTGATTTGGGGTTTTTTATTCGTTTTGCTGAGTGGACACGGGGAGAAGGAGAAGTTGGACCCCTCAGTTCTCTGCTTTGTTCTTCCATCCACCTTCACGAAACCGAATCCGCTGCAACTTCTCGGGTTTTAAGGGCGAGAAGGCTCAGCAGAAGGTGGCACGAGGAGCGTTCCCAGCACCAGCACAACCCCCCCAGCACCATCGTGCCAGTTTTCCCCAACGCTCCCCTTCCCCCCCCCTCCTTTTCACCTCAGCAAAACGAATAAAAAACCCCAAATCACCTTTCCAATTCCGAG
>NW_020917952.1:0-559 GCF_003984885.1 Neopelma chrysocephalum | reverse complement strand
TGAAGGCTTTTATTCTCTTTCCCAGACATCTCTGGATACTTCCAGCTGTTTGTCCCTTAGGTGAGTCTGTGCAGATGGGCTTTGAGCTGAGAACCGGAATGGGCAGCTTTCCAGAAAGAGACCCCACAGTCACCTACCTGATGAAGGTCTTGGTGTTCAGGAAGCACCAAACTCAACAGGAACCACTTGTATCCAGATGTCCTTGGGATGAGGGAATGCTGCTTTGTCCAAAACAGACTGGCTTTATACCCCTCCTGGTGGCTGGGACATGCATTTATTGCTGTTGACACATCTGCCCTTGGCCAACCAGGCAGTGCCCCATCAGTGTGGCAGTGCTGGGGCTGCCTCTCGTCCCTCCCTGCTGCAGTGGCAGAGGCTGAGGGGCCCCCTGGGCCTGTTCCAATGCACCCTTATCCTCCTGCTACACATTCCTTTGACACAGGAGCTTGGAAGCAGCCTGTGGCAGGATAGCCCCACCATGATAAGGTCTGAAATCCAATCAGGGAACCCATACTGTGCAAGTTGTCAACTGCTGGCACCCCTGTGTTGCCTTGGGGTT
>NW_020917951.1:0-323 GCF_003984885.1 Neopelma chrysocephalum | reverse complement strand
GACTGATTTGAGCTCTACCTGCCCAGTCCACATTCCCACCCATCAATTCCTACTCCACAGCCACACAGGGATTTCAGCCACGGTGCCACAGTCCCTATCTGAGCTCGAGACACTCTCCCAGCTCCAGAGACGCAAGCCCTGCCCTATACTGATTTCAGCCCCAGCCTCCCAGGCCACATTCCCAATTCACAATCCCAAGTCCAAACACACAGGGATTTCAGTGACGGTGCCACAGGCCCTAGCTCACAGTGATTGCTCTGATTAGTGCCCAAGTGGTAGTCCCAAGCCCAAACCCTGTCCCTACCCCAGCCCCTCAGTGATTT
>NW_020917950.1:0-390 GCF_003984885.1 Neopelma chrysocephalum | reverse complement strand
AACACAAACTACAATTTTCTAATAAGGCAACACATCTCTACAGAAGACCAAGGACTGAGAGGAACAGGGGTGTTACAGGTCAGGGCACAGAAAGCACTTGGTTCATGATGAAACCAAAAAGCCTCGCTCAAACTTCCAGCCACCATCAGCCTCACTACACCTGCCTCCCCAGCAACCTGGAAGACTGAGCAAGGACCCTATATCCAGCTCACCAGCCCACAGAGTGTCAATACATGAACCTCTGCCAGCTTTGTCAGCAAACTTCCGTACACAGAGAACAAAATACAGAGGGAGAAGGCCGCAGACCAAAAGGAGAAGCTTCACAGAGACAGTTTGGCCAGAGGAACTCACCGGGACAGGGGCGGGGTCCGCGGGGCGGGCACCGGCAGG
>NW_020917949.1:364-633 GCF_003984885.1 Neopelma chrysocephalum | reverse complement strand
GGGGGTGTGGGGTGCACTACAGGGATAGGGTGTGGCGCAGTTATGGGGTTCCATACAGGTGTGGGGTGCAGTGCAGTTGTGGGGTGCAGCACAGGTGTGGGGTGCAGTGCAGTTATGGGGTTCCATACAGGTGTGGGGCACAGTGCAGGTGTGGGGTGCTGTACAGGTATGGGATGCCATGTAGCTGACACGTTCTGTGGGTGTGGGATGCCCTGCAGATGTGGAGTGCAGTGCAGGTATATAGGGTGCCATAGAGATGTGAGGTGCCA
>NW_020917949.1:0-354 GCF_003984885.1 Neopelma chrysocephalum | reverse complement strand
TGCGGAGCCCCGGCCACCGGCACTTGTTGCCCCGACGGCGGCGGGGCCACGCTCAGCACCACGGACAGCGGCGGGCACCGGGCGGGGCGGCGGAGCCGGAGCGGGCACCGGGGCGCGGGGGGTTCGGCGCCGGTGCCGCTGCCGGTGGCGGGGGCTCGCGGTGCCCGGCCCGGGGGTCCTCACCTGAAGTCGCTGTAGGGGTGGATGATCCAGGTGCCCGCCGACTTCACCCGCTGCCGCTCGATCTCCACGGCCCGGTGGCTGCCGAACATGCGCAGCGAGAACTTGTTCACGGCGGGCTGCAGCATCGCCCCGAGCTGCCGCTGCACGAACGTGCCGCCCGCCGCCGCCGCC
>NW_020917948.1:0-924 GCF_003984885.1 Neopelma chrysocephalum | reverse complement strand
GACTGGGGATTGTTGATATCAATGTTAAAACAGGAAAAAAGGAAACAGGACACAAAAAAGACATCTTTTCTCATGGTTTTAGTAATACAATATATTCACTTGGAATGCACTTCTGAGATCTGTCTAATTAACCACAAAAGAATTGAAGACTTACAAGTAAATTATTCCCAGGGGCTTGTCCGGTTAAGATGCCATCACTGAGAAGAGAGTGTGGAGAAATGAGCAGACAAGGAGACCATCCCTGGGGCTCGGGAAGCAGGAACTCAGAGTCCCTAGTTCCAGGTGGAAAATGGACTGTGGGATGTTTCTGTGAGAGCCCAGAAAGGGTGTGCTGGTTTCAGGGGCAGTACAGTTAAATTTCTTCCCCCTGGTCAGTGCAGGGCTGTGTTTTGGTTTGTGCTGAACACAGGGTTGATAATCACAGAATCACAGAATGTGCTGAGTTGGAAGGGACCCACAAGGATCATCCAGTCCAACCCTTAGCCCTGCACAGGACCATCCCCAAGGGTCACACCATGAGCCTGAGAGGATCATCCAAACACTTCCTGAGCTCTGTCAGCCTTGGTGCTGTGCCCACTGCCCTGGGGAGCCTGTTCAGTGCCCAACCACCCTCTGGGGGAAGAACCTTTTTCTAAGATTCAACGTAAACCTCCCCTAATACAACTCCAGGCCATTCTCTCAGTCCTGTCCCGGGTTCCCCACAGCAGAGCTCAGGGCCTGCCCCTCCTCTGCCCCTCCCCAGGAAGTTGGAACTGCAGTGAGGTCTCCCCTCAGTGTCCTCTTCTCCAGCTGAACACACCAAGTGCCCTCAGTGTCCTCACACGCCTTCCCCCCAAGGCCCTTCCCCATCTTCCTTGCCCTCCTTTGGACACTCTCTAATGGCTCAATCTCTCCCTTCCATTGTGTCCCCCCAAACTGCCCCAA
>NW_020917947.1:750-4327 GCF_003984885.1 Neopelma chrysocephalum | reverse complement strand
TCAGCCGTCCCTCAGCAGACATGTTTTCCAGAGCCTTCCCCAGCTCCGTTCCCTTCTCTGGACACGCTCCAGCCCCTCAAGGGCCTTTTTGCACTCAGGGGCAAGAACTGGACACAGCACTCGAGGTGGGGCCTCAGCAGTGCCCAGCACAGAGGGGCAATCAGTTCTCTGCTCCTGCTGGCCACACTCTTCTCCACAAAGGCCACGATGCCCTTGGCCTTCTTGCCCCCCTGGGCACACTCTGGCTCATATCCAGCCGCTGTAGAGCAGCACCCCCAAGTCCCTTCCTGCTGAGCAGCTCTCCAGCCACTCTGCCCCCAGCCTGGAGCGTTCCAGGGGGTTGTTGGGACCCAAGTGCAGGCCCTGACACTTGGCCTTATTGATCCAGCCTGTCCAGATCCCAGAGCTCGAGGCAGCTCTGCAAGTGGAGCAGCGTTACAACCACACGTATTCCAGCAAGGACATGGTGGAACCTCATGGAATTAAGGACTATTGTGACACTGCAGGGCCTTCTGGAGCCAAAGGATTCCTGAGACATTTTGGAACCCCATGGATTCAAGGGTCCATTGTGACACGTGGGGCCTCCTGGAATGAAAGGAACCCTGAGAATTTTTATGGGAACAAGTTAAGACAGCAGCAGCTGCATTCAGTTAATCAGGATCCAAAAGGAGTGTTTTGGCCTTGACTGGTGTTTTCCATCCAGAGTGCTGTTTGCCAAAGTGGAAACCACTTGGAACGCTCTGCATGGTAGCCTGTGTTTTTCTCTGGTGGCTGAACACAGCCAGCACATGAGGGGAGGGGAATGTGTGGGATCAGGGCACTGCTTTGGGGCCATGCTGGGAATTCTCGTGGACTAAAAGACAAAGCCCAGGCGCTGTTTCCAAAGGAACCCCAATGAAAGGGGGACGTTGGAAAGATGGGCGGACAAGTCCCACAATGGAAATCTCTGTGTGCAGCCTCATTTTCTCCTTCAGCACCCACAGGAGAGGGGCAAGAAGTGGGGGTTGGGACCCCAAAACTGTTTGGGGGGGGAAATTGGGGATTGAGGGGACAATGGGAAAGTGGGAGGAACAGGGAGAAGGGTGGAAAAGGGAGGGTGGTCTGGCAGGTCCGACAGTCCCATGGGGATCTTTGGACACCGGGAGGTTGGAAAAGGGGGGGGGGGCCCTGAGCTCCCAACTTACTGTGGGATGCTGGGAGCTGCTGGATCCAATCTCAGCCTTGGATTATGCCAACAGTTTCAGTTTAGGGGAATTACAGAGGTGTGACTGAACCACTTTTGTCCCCCAGGTTTTAATGATGGCAAATCAGATCTATTGATAGAAAGGAATTATTTAGGGATACAAATGATCAGACAAAAGATCTTCATCACAAATATTTACTGCACAATAGAGACACTAAAAGTACCAGCAATACAGAATAAGATAGGACAGTGCTCTACACTAAAGCAATTCTTGATACAATTCTACTCAAGCTGGCAGAAGAGCAATGATTCTTAATTCGAGATGGATGGAACTCCCCAAAATCAATGCTGGTGGGGAGATCTCTGCTCTCAACCTCCAGCAGTGACCTTGGGGGGTCCCCAGCCAAGGCAGGAATCTCCACACACCCCCCAGGAAGGGTTCTGTTGGAAGAAGCTGCCCCTGGGAAAGGGGACTGGCCCTCTCTGGTCGAAAGGGATGGACTGACAGTCACTGGACTCCAGGGGTTGCCTCACCATCAGGGGCTTCATTCGGGGTGGAAGCAGCGGCCGAAGCTCTTCCCACAGTCGGGGCACTCAGAGGGCTTCAGTTACTGGTGGGTCCGTTGGTGTGAGGTCCAGTTACAGCTCTGGGTGAAGCTCTTCCCACACTCCCCACACTTGTAGGGCCTCTCCCCGGTGTGGATGCGCTGGTGGGTGATGAGATGTGAGTTCCGGTTGAAGCCCTTCCCGCAGTCGGTGCAGCGGAAGGGCCTCTCATCCGTGTGCGTCCGCTGGTGCTGGACGAGAGCTGAACTGGTCTGAAACCTCTTCCCACATTCCAAGCACTTGTAGGGCCGTTCCCCAGTGTGGATGCGCTGGTGTTTGTGGAGGGTGGAGCTGTCACTGAAGCTCTTCCCACATTCCCCACACGTGTAGGGTCGTTCCCCAGTGTGGAAGAAACGGTGGGTGCGGAGGTTGGAGCTCTGCCTGAAGCTCTTCCCACATTCCCCACATGTGTAGGGCCGTTCCCCAGTGTGGGTGTGCTGGTGGCTGAGGAGGTGGGCGCTCTGCCTGAAGCTCTTCCCACATTCCAAGCACCTGAAGGGCTTCTGCCTGCTGGGAGGCTGCTCAGGGACCACCAGGTCACAGCTCCCCCTCAAGCTCCGGCCACCTTCCCAGCACAGGCTGGGTCTTTCCTTCTCAGAGCACCCTGGGCTGGCTTTGGAGCCCCTCCTCCGCAGAGATCTCCGGACGTTTTCCTCCCCACTGCCTTCCTGCGCCGTGGAGCCCTTCAAAATGGCCTCTTCCACCAGGGTCTCACGGGGGGATTTGTCCTCCGGGCTCTCCGTCCTCAGCTCGGGGCCTGGGGCAGGAAGCAAGAAGGACAGGGAGGGGATTTGCCTCCGGCCCACAGGGAAGGCCAAGGACATCCCCCCAACTCCGGCCCCGGCAGGACGGCGGCGGCAGCGGGGTTGTCCTGCAGCCGGGGGCCATGCTGGGCTGCCAGAGCCAGCACAACACCAAAACAAAGGGCCACTGACTTCCTCCTCACCTGTCTGGGGGGCCCAAGGCATCTTCCTCTTCCTCACAGCCTCCTCCTCCATCCACCCAAGCTTTGGGAAGGACAAATCCTGATGGGGGAAGGGAAAACAAGGGCTGAGTGCGTTGGCTTGGGGGTTCCTCCTGCCCAAGTCCATCTCTAGAACAGGGGGGAACCTGATGGGGATGGACAGGGGCCCAGCAGGGACAGCCAGGGCCTGCAGGGGAAGGCACAGGGACAACCTGGCTCCCCACACTGCCAGGGCTGTCTCTGTTCCTCCTTGCAGGCTCCGTGGCCAGCCACAGTTTGTGTTCATCAGCAGCACCTCTGCCTTGCACTTATTCTCAGGCTCACCTCGGGGACACCTCTGGGCTCACCTCAGGGCCTGGGCTCAAGGACAGGAACCTGCAGGGAGGGGACATGATGTGCAAGCTGAGGGCTGCCTGCTTGCACTGGCCTCTGGGCTTCTTTCTCCTTCTAAAACTATCCCACAACTTAGCCTGCTTTTCTAACACCACATATTTACACACTAACCTTGCAGATAGATATGGACAGACATCTCTATCACCCTGGGGATAGAGCCTCAAGCAGGTGCTGCCATAGGAATGGGAATCAGAGAATCACAGAATCAGCCACGTTGGAAAAGATGTCCGAGATCATCAAGTCCAACCCTGGATCCAACCCCGCCGTGCTTCCCAGACCATGGCACTGACGCCACATCCACTCTCACCTTCAACACCTCCAGGGACGCTGACTCCACCCCCTCCCTGCCCAGCCCATTCCAAGGCCTGATTACTCTCTCAGCAAAAAATTGCTTCCTAATATCCAACCTAAACCTCCCCTGGCACAGCTCA
>NW_020917947.1:0-650 GCF_003984885.1 Neopelma chrysocephalum | reverse complement strand
AAAAAATTGCTTCCTAATATCCAACCTAAACCTCTCCTGGCACAGCTCAAGACCCAGCCCTCTTGTCCTACTGCTGCTTCCTGGCACAAGAGCCCCACCCCCACCTGGCTACAACCTCCTGGCAGGGACTTGCAGAGAGTGATGGTTCATCCTGGGGACCTGAGGGAGCCTCTGCAATCCCATCCATGGGGCACAATCTCCTCTCCAGAGCTTGACTCACTGCAGACTTCGCAGGGAAATCTCTGCTGACAGCTGCATCCTGAGCCCAAAGTCAGTTTGTATCCCCAAGTGCTGATCCAATGGGTGCCCTGGGATTGGAGCCTGGGCTCTAATTAATCTCTCCTGTGCTGCCAAACAGCAGGAGCTGTATGGCCAAGGGACAAACTCTGTGATCCCTGTCAGTGTCCATGGTCTCTGTCAGTGTCCTTCAGGGAAATTGGGAGGAGGAAATGAAGAAACCAGTTTGAAACTAAACCAGTGTTAAAGTGGGAAAAACCTCCTTCCATGGAAATAAAACTTAGCTTTTTCTGGGCTGAACGAGCTCATTCAGGGATGAAGGTCTGGGACTTCTGTGGACACTTGTGCTGGTTTCTTTGGACACTTGTGTTCCTTCAGAGAGCCCCTGGAAACACTCTGCTGTTCACTCCCAG
>NW_020917946.1:0-602 GCF_003984885.1 Neopelma chrysocephalum | reverse complement strand
CCCATCCCTGTCCCCATTGCCCCCATTCCCATTCCTGATGTTCCCATCCCAGTGCTGTTTTCCCCATTCCCATTCCTGGTGTTCCCATCCCATTCCTATTGTCCTCATTCCAGTTCCTGGTGTTCCCATTCCCATTCCTGGTGTCCCCTTTCCAGTTCCTGGTGTCCCCATCCCTGTCCCCATTGTCCCCATTCCAGTTCCTGGTGTTCCCATCCCATTCCAGGTGTTCCCATTCCCATTCCAGGTGCCTCCATCCCATTCCAGATGTCCCCATTCCCATTCCTGATGTTCCCATCCCAGTTCTGTTTTCCCCATTCCCATTCCTGGTGCCCCCATCCCATTCCAGGTGTTCCCATTCCCATTCCACGTGTTCCCATTCCCATTCCAGGTGTCTCCATTCCCATTCCTGGTGTCTCCATTCCCATTCCTGATGTCCCCAATCTGCTCCCGATGTTCCCATTCCCATTCCAGGCGTTCCCATTCCCATTCCTGACGTCTCCATTCCCATTCCTGGTGTCTCCATTCCCATTCCTGGTGTCCCCATTCTCATTCCTGGTGTCCCCATCCCTGTCCCCATTGCCCCCATTCCCATTCCTGATGTT
>NW_020917945.1:0-671 GCF_003984885.1 Neopelma chrysocephalum | reverse complement strand
TGAATTGAGTTCATTTTCCCTTGCTGGTTAACTTTCAAACCAGCACATTTTTGGCGCCCAAACGTTGGGGCAGAGAGAGAGAAGTCAGAATCACAATTTCATTTTAAGCATCCGTGTATTTGGATACAGAAACTCCCCGATCAACATGTTGTTTGGTGCATTCACGTGGGTGTTTTATCTGAGCATGTTCATATTTCCACAAATGGGGAACTATTTGCCTATTTTAATGCTCTCTTTAAGACCAGGGAGAGGGATCCAAATTGCTTTACTAGTATACTATGTTTATGTCATCATAACCTCAGAAGCAATGAGTTTCATTGTAAATGTGTATTCAGTCCTGTTTACCTGTCCTGGTTTAGGTTGCTACCTCTGGGGCCTCATTAAAAATTGCACCCAGCCCTTTGGGGGAACAGTGGGGAATGGTGGTTTCCAGCCTCTCACCTCCTTCTTTCCCTTCAGACCTGGTACAACAGTTTTTGAAAATATTGATTTTCCTTTTGATGCTAAGGATGGCATAATGTTATTGTTAGTGTTGCTCTGTCTGCTGCTCTGTCTGCTCTGTACTGTTTACACCATGCTTAGGGTCAGAACAGGGCCTTCTAGGGAGGCTGTTTGGACGCCTGTCCTGGGAATGGATAACGCTGAGTGGCACGGGAAGTGGGAGGACATCG
>NW_020917944.1:302-572 GCF_003984885.1 Neopelma chrysocephalum | reverse complement strand
CGCCCGCCACCCCCATGGGCGCCAGGGCCGGCACCAGCGGCCCCAGTAACACCAGTGCCAGCGCGTCGGCCACCAGCAGCACCCCGGGGAGCAGCGCGGCGGGCGGCAGTGCCATGGCAGAACCGGCACGGACCAGTGCTCCCAGTACGGCTTCCAGTGCGGCTCCGGCGCTGGGCTTCAGCAGCCTGTGAACTCACCAGTTAACACCAGTTAGGATCCAGGGGCTCACCAGTCCACACCAGTGCTCCCAGTCCGGCCCCCTGAGCTCAC
>NW_020917944.1:0-292 GCF_003984885.1 Neopelma chrysocephalum | reverse complement strand
GCCCCCTGAGCTCACCAGTCCACACCAGTTCTCCCCATATGGCCCCCTCAGCTCCCCAGTCCACACCAGTGCTCCCAGTAAAGCACCCAGAGGCCTCCAGTCCACACCAGTGCTCCCTGTACAGCTGTGCCAGTTCCCCAGTCCACACCAGTACTCCCAGTCCAGTTCCCTGAGTCCACCAGTCCACAGTGGTGCTTCCAGTACCGCCTGAGATACTCCCCGGTCCCCATTAGTGCTCCCAGTCCAGACTGGGGTGCTCCCCAGCCCACACCAGTGCTCACCATATGGCCCC
>NW_020917943.1:889-3059 GCF_003984885.1 Neopelma chrysocephalum | reverse complement strand
AGGCCAGAGCCGGAGGGTCAGGCCCCTCCTTCTGGGCAAAAAGAGCTGTCGTTCGCTGGCTGGTGAGCCGCCGGCCGGGGGCTAAAATTGCATACGGTCGAGGATTCCTTCCAGACCGAAGGCGCAGGGACCGGGAGCCATGGCTTCGCGCGTAGAGCCGATCGCTGCGCACAGTAGCAGGCGAGAGCCGGAGGGTCAGGCCCCTCCTTCTGGGCAGAAAGGGCCGTCGTTCGTGTGCTGGTGAGCCGGCCGGCCGGGGGCTAAAATTGCATACGGTCGAGGATTCCTTCCAGACCGAAGGCGCCAGGAAAGGGAGCCCCAACTGCGCGCATTAAGCCGATCGCGGCGCAGAAATAGCAGGTGAGAGCCGGAGGGTCAGGCCCCTCCTTCTGGGCAAAAAGGGCCGTCGTTCATGTGCCGGCGAGCTGGCCGACCGGGGGCTAAAATTGCATACGGTCGAGGATTCCTTCCAGACCGAAGGCGCCCGGACCGGGAACCCCAACTAAGCGCATAGAGCCAATGGCGGTGCACAAATAGCAGGCGAGAGCATGAGAGTAAGGCCTCTCCTTCTGGGCAAAAAGGGCCGTCGTTCGTGTGCCGGTTTTCCAGCCGGCAGGGGGCTAAAATTGCATACGGTCGAGGATTCCTTCCAGACCGAAGGCGCCAGGACCTGGAGCCCCAGCTGCGCGCGTAGAGCCGATCGCGGCGCACAAATAGCAGGCGAGAGCCGGAGGGTCCGGCCCCTCCTTCTGGGCAAAAAGACCGTCGTTCATGGGCCGGTGCGCTGCCGACCGGGGGCTAAATTTGCATACGGTCGAGGATTCCTTCCAGACCGAAGGCGCCAGGACCGGGAGCCCTGGCTGGGCACGTAGAGCCTATCGCGGCGCACAGTAGCAGGCGAGAGCCGGAGGGTCAGCCCCCTCCTTCTGGGCAGAAAGGGCCGTCGTTCGTGTGCTGGTGAGCCGGCCGGCCGGGGGCTAAAATTGAATACGGTCGAGGATTCCTTCCAGACCGAAGGCGCCAGGACCGGGAGTCCCGGCTGCGCGCGTAGAGCCGTTAGCCGTACACAAGGGGCAGGCGAGAGCCGGAGGGTCAGGCCCCTCCTTCTGGGCAAAAAGGGCCGCCGTTCATGGGACGGTGCGACGCCCGTCTGGGGTCTAAAATAGCATGCGGTCCAGGATTCCTTCCAGACCGAAGGCGCCAGGACCTGGAGCCCCGGCTGCGAGCATAGAGCCGATCGCGGCGCAAAAAAAGCAGGAGAGAGTCGGAGGGTCAGGCCCCACCTTCTGGGCAAAAAGGGCCGTCGCTCGTGTGCGGTGCTCTGGCCGGCCGGGGGCTAAAATTGCATACGGTCGAGGATTCCTTCCAGACCGAAGGCGCAAGGACCGGGAGCCCCGGCTGCGAGCGTAGAACCGATCACGGTGCACAAATAGCAGGCGAGAGCCGGAGGGTCAGGCCCCTCCTTCTGGGAAAAAAGGGCTGTCGTTCACTGGCCGGCGCGCCGGCAGACCGGGGGTTAAAAGTGCATACAGTCGAGGATTCCTTCCAGACCGAAGGCGCCAGGAAAGGGAGCCCCAACAGCGCGCATAGAGCCGCTCGCGGCGCACAAATAGCAGGCGAGAGCCGGAGGGTCAGGCCCCTCCTTCTGGGCAAAGAGGGCCGTCGTTCATGTGCCGGCGCGCTGGCCGACCGGGGGCTAAAATTGCATACGGTCGAGGATTCCTTCCAGACCGAAGGTGCCAGGACCGGGAGCCCCGTCTTCGCGCGTAGAGCCGATCGCGGCGCACAAAAAGCAGGCGAGAGCCGGAGGGTCAGGCCCCTCCTTCTGGGCAAAAAGGACCGTCGTTCGTGTGTCGGCGAGCTGGCCGGCCGGGGTCTAAAATTGCATACGGTCAGGATTCCTTCCAGACCGAAGGTGCCAGGACCGGGAGCCCCGGCTGCGCGCGTAGAGCCGTTAGCCGTACACAAGGGGCCGGCGAGAGCCGGAGGGTAAGGCCCCTCCTTCTGGGCCAAAAGGGCCGCCGTTCATGGGACGGTGCGCCGCCCGGCCGGGGTCTAAAATAGCATGCGGTCGAGGATTCCTTCCAGACCGAAGGCGCCAGGACCTGGAGCCCCGGCTGCGAGCATAGAGCCGATCGCGGCGCAAAAATAGCAGGCGAGAGCCGGAGGG
>NW_020917943.1:0-789 GCF_003984885.1 Neopelma chrysocephalum | reverse complement strand
TTCCTTCCAGACCGAAGGCGCCAGGAAAGGGAGCCCCAACAGCGCGCATAGAGCCGCTCGCGGCACACAAATAGCAGGCGAGAGCCGGAGGGTCAGGCCCCTCCTTCTGGGCAAAAAGGGCCGTCGTTCATGTGCCGGCGCGCTGGCCGACCGGGGGCTAAAATTGCATACGGTCGAGGATTCCTTCCAGACCGAAGGTGCCAGGACCGGGAGCCCCGGCTTCTCGCGTAGAGCCGATCGCGGCGCACAAATAGCAGGCGAGAGCTGGAGGGTCAGGCCCCTCCTTCTGGGCAAAAAGGACCGTCGTTCGTGTGTCGGCGAGCTGGCCGGCCGGGGTCTAAAATTGCATACGGTCAGGATTCCTTCCAGACCGAAGGTGCCAGGACCGGGAGCCCCGGCTGCGCGCGTAGAGCCGTTAGCCGTACACAAGGGGCAGGCGAGAGCCGGAGGGTAAGGCCCCTCCTTCTGGGCCAAAAGGGCCGCCGTTCATGGGATGGTGCGCCGCCCGGCCGGGGTTTAAAATAGCATGCGGTCGAGGATTCCTTCCAGACCGAAGGCGCCAGGACCTGGAGCCCCGGCTGCGAGCATAGAGCCGATCGCGGCGCAAAAATAGCAGGCGAGAGCCGGAGGGTCAGGCCCCTCCTTCTGGGCAAAAAGGGCCGTCGCTCGTGTGCCGGTGCTCTGGCCGGCTGAGGGCTAAAATTGCATGCGGTCGAGGATTCCTTCCAGACCGAAGGCGCCCGGACCGGGAGCCCCGGCTGCGAGCGTAGAACCGATCGCGGTGCACAA
>NW_020917942.1:787-1536 GCF_003984885.1 Neopelma chrysocephalum | reverse complement strand
CACCCAGTCGGGGCCGTCTAAGTCCCCGCAGAAGCAGAACTGCTGCAGGGGGAGAGGCGGTCAGAGGCGCACTGCCGCTCTGTGTCCTCCCCGCTGCTCGCCGCCGACTCCCGGTCCACCACGTCGCCGCTGCTCCCCGGTCCCCGATGCCGCACAGTCCGCCTGCGCGACCCGGAACCGCCCCGTTGTGCCGATGGGGGGCTCCCCGAGGGGCTCTGCAGGGGCCTTGGGGCCGGACCCCCGGGAGTTCGGCCCGACCAAGGGACCCGGGACGGCCACGGAGCCGCGGGAACGGCCCCTCCGACACGGCCGTCGTTCCTCCGCCCGAGCACCTCCCGTCACCCGCGGGCTCCAAGCCCCGCCAATCCCGGCCCGAGGCAGCGTCCGGCCCGCCAATCCCGGCCCGCCTTTCTCCGCTCCGTCCAATCACGGCCCGCCTTTTCAATGCGGCAGCGGTCCCGCAAGCTCTGCCCGCTCAGCCGCGGCGCGGCCCCTCCGCGCGGCCCCGCTCCCCCGTTCCCCTCAGGCGCTGCTGGGACCACGGAAGGGCGGTGGGAGCTCCGCGGTTCCATCCCGTCCGGGAGCTCTCCCGGGAGAAGGGGAGGGAGGGGGGGAGCGGGCGGGAGCGGCCCCGGGAGCGGGGCTTGCGGGGATAGCGGGGTTCTCGGGAACGGGCGGGCGGGGATTGGCGGGGCTGGCACAGGGGGGCGGGGCTGTCCGGGCCGCGGGCTATAAATAGCGGGGGGGGG
>NW_020917942.1:0-687 GCF_003984885.1 Neopelma chrysocephalum | reverse complement strand
AGGGGGGGGGGTGCGCTAGGGCAGTTCGGCGGCGGAGGTGGAAGCGGCGCTGGAGCTCCGGGAGCCGAGGCGGGATCGGCGGTGAGCTGGGGCGGGACTCCTGCGGCTGCCGCTCCAGGTACTTGGCCTGCCTGGGGCACAGGGGCCGCTCTCTCCGGGAGGTTCTGGCTCCCGACGTGCAGGTCCGATCCCGGCCCGCCACTCCCAGCTCTCTTTTCTCCGCTCTGCCCAATCACAGCCCGCCCTTTCAGTGGGGCCGCGGTCCCGTAAGCTGTGCCCGCTCAGCCTCGGCGCCGCCCCCGTTCCCCACGTTCCCTCAGGCGCTGCAGGTGCCGGCGCCTTTGCTTCCGGAGCCGCGCCTGCGCTGCCGCAGCCCCCGACAGACCCTGTTGGGACCAGGGAGGGCGGGTGTCACAGCTCCGCGCTCATGTCCCGCCCGGGAGTTCTTCCGGGAGGCGGGGAGGGGGCGGGAGCGGCGGCGACCCTTTCGATGGGGCCGCGGTCGAGCGAGCTCTGTCCGCTCAGCCGCGGCGCGGAGCCGCCCCCCGCGTTCCCCTCAGGCGCCGGTCTCGGTGCCTTTGCTTCGGGATCCGGCGAAGCCGCGCCTGCGCTGCCGCGGCGCCCGCAGGCGCTGTTGGAAGGGGGGGTGGGAGGTCCGCGGTCCCGTCCCGTCCCGGGAGAAGGGGA
>NW_020917941.1:364-1548 GCF_003984885.1 Neopelma chrysocephalum | reverse complement strand
GGGGCTGGGATTGCCGTGCATATCCCTCCAAACTACGGTCCTGCCTAGCAGGTCCTTCATAGAGCTCTAACCCCGACCTGTCCTCCCGTCCGTCCCTCCCTCCAGTGCACAAAGCCTTCCCTCGGAACACTCATCGTTCTTTTCTTTGTCGAGCCGTTCCTGATTCCTTGCTTTACTCTCTTGTCCTTCAGGGAACTCCAGCAGTCCGTCCTTCCTTCCCCTTTCCTACATTTCTTTCTCTCTTTGCTTTGCTTATTCCCGCAGCTTTCCATTCTTCAGTGACTCCACCAAACCATGTCTCTCTACGCGCACTCATCTCTTTAGCACATAATAATGGACACTTCCTCTACTGCACACCTTGATATCTTAAAAACTCTTCTCCGTATGGTCCTGACTGCTTCTGTACCCTTAGTACTGGGAAACAAGATCCAGTGCAAAAAGCAATTCTGACGGCTTTTCTTCTTTATCTCCCTGCTTGTGTGTGCTGGTGGAGCCCAGGTACAGCAGGATCCACTGCTGGAGACCACCGAGGGCAGTGAAATCACCCTCAAGTGCTCAAACGCTAACATACGTATCGGTGATTTTATCCATTTCTAGCGGCAGCTCCCGGGCCACAACCCCGAACTCCCGGTACGCGCTTCTAAAGTGTCCAGAGACCTGCGGACTTCAGCGTGGCGGCTGACGGTGTCGGGAGATCGTCGTTGGACCGTCCTCTGGCTCTCCGGGTCCCGTCATGAGGAGGCGGCGCTGTAGTCCTGCGCCCGGGCGATCACGGACTCATTGATACCTTCGTCCTCGGAGGTTTTAGGGGTTTTCTGAGAAATGTACAATTAAGTTAATTGTTTCTACAGCAGAGTAAAGTAGCGTCCCTGTGAAAAGAGTGTGTTTCACTCTTACAGAGTGTACGGACTCTATTAATTCTCTGAACCACAGAGAGTTTAGCAAGGAAATATCCCTTTCAGCTCAGCAGCGCGGGCTCAGCCTCTCCTGGCCTGTCCCGGGGAGCATCCTTGCTGGCAGCAGGAGCACTTCTTCTGGGGAGAAAGACCATTTGGCCTTTTGTCGGGGGCTGCGACACCAGCGTTACGGCGAGACAGTGCGTTGGAGAAAGCGCCTTGCCCAACACCTGCTTTGCAATTCTTAGAGATGCAGCCTCTGTATGTGAGCTCTGCTGTGTCCCTCCT
>NW_020917941.1:0-264 GCF_003984885.1 Neopelma chrysocephalum | reverse complement strand
ACCTTCGTCCTCGGAGGTTTTAGGGGTTTTCTGAGAAATGTACAATTAAGTTAATTGTTTCTACAGCAGAGTAAAGTAGCGTCCCTGCGAAAAGAGTGTGTTTCACTCTTACAGAGTGTACGTACTCTATTAATTCTCTGAATCACAGAGAGTTTAGCAAGGAAATATCCCTTTCAGCCCAGCAGCGCGGGCTCAGCCTCTCCTGGCCTGTCCCGGAGAGCATCCTTGCTGGCAGCAGGAGCACTTCTTCTGGGGACAAAGACC
>NW_020917940.1:440-2567 GCF_003984885.1 Neopelma chrysocephalum | reverse complement strand
CATCCGAGGGGTGGGAACCGGCCACGGGCACTGCGGTGGGCACGGAGAAAGGGCTGCCCGCGGCTTCTCAGCCGGGGGCTGCTCTGGACGGGCACCCTGAGATGCCTCACCCTGGACACGCCCCAGCGCCAGCCCAGAAGGAGCCAAAGAATCCCGCTGGCACTCGGGAATGTCGGCACGGCGGGGCTGCGGAGCAGCACGGGCACCATTCCCAGGGCCGACCTCCCGGAGCTCCCCCGCGCCCCGGGAGCAGAGCAGCCCCCGCCGGGCCGTTCCTGAGGGCAGCTGCCGTGCTCTCTCTCGTCCTTTGCAGCGCAGGAGCTGGACCAGCTGAAGAGCCTGTTGCGGCTCTGCCCGGGCCGCCGGAGGGGCTGAGGAAGGGCCGACGAATTGGTGGTTCCCAGGACAAGCCGTGGGCTGTAGCTGAGCCCCACCTGCCGCCTGTCCAAGGAGCTGCAGGTAATGGAAAGCTGGCTCGTGACCCTCAACTCTTAAGGGCTTCAGAGCCGGTCGGGTCCTTCTCTGAGCTCATTGCAAAGAAATGCCACTGCTCCCGTTCCTGCCGGGCCCGTGTGGCTGCCTGCCTGAAAGTTCCTTTGTTTTTCTCTGCCTTCCTTTCCCCTCCTGCCCCGCTGCTCGGTGCATTTCTTCAGCTGAGGAACAAAGTGAAGCGGGAGCAGAATGCCGGGCTGCAGCACCAGAGGCAGCGTTGGAAGGAGCGCAGCTCGGAGGCGGCGGTGCTGGAGAAGCGTGTCAGGGAGCTGCCAGAGCGCCTGGGGAGGAGAAAGGCAGCTCTGCCGCAGGAGGAGAATGTACCGGTGAGTGCGGGAGATGTCCCAACAACAGCATCAATTTTGTTGCCTGGACAAGTCTGAAGTAAAAACTTGCTTGTGGGAAAGGGGGGCTGTTCAGATGCTGGACCTGTTGTCTCGATCCATGCGTAGTGGAAGGCTTGTAGCATTAAAGTCCATTTCACGGGGCATCGGTGTTAACCTGCTTACTCTTTACAGACAAGAAACTTTTCTCTGCTGTCGTAGGTTGTTTTTTAATAAGGGTTTTTTTTTGTTGTTGTTGTTTTTTTGTTTGGTTGGTTGGTTTTTGGGTTTTTTTTTGCTCTTTCTACCTCAGGTTTGTAATTCTTAAAGGTTTTTCAAAAAAGCTTCTTTAACACTGGGGTGTCATTTGCTGCTTGTTTTCTCCTTTGTGACTTCTGTTTCAAGCTCTGATGGACGGATCCTGCAGCATAAAATTCTTGACGTTTTTGTCTTTTTTTTTCCCCCAAGGTTTCTTCAGGTGGGAATTGCCCACAGCCAGTGGCTTCTGCTCCAAGAGGAGTAGCAGCAGTAGGTCCTTCTATCCAGTCCTCTGCTACACCACGTATGGCTTCCAGACCTGAACTTGGGGTGAAAGCAGCATTCTCGGTGGGACGTGAGCCTTGCCGGGCAGCTGAGGGTCTGCTAAAATCACAAACTCTGCCAGCCCTGCGCTGCAATTGCCGGCCCGCCCCGCCCCCAAATCCATACAAATGAAGATTCCTCCAGGGAAAAGGTGCCACCACAGAAAGCTCTTGCTGCCCACGGAGTGCCCAGGCTGGCCAACCACAACTGCACCAGAAACCATGAAGGTAAGGGCTTTCTTCCCAGGGCAAAAGGGCTGTTGTTCACTTGCACGAATCCTAGAGCAGAAACAGGCAGTCCAGCTCCAAAACTAGAATATGGACGAAGGTTCCTCCAAGAAAAAAAGTGCTAGGACAGAAAGTTGTTACTGCCAATGGAGTGCCCAGGCTGCCCCACCAACTGCACCCGAAAGCCAAAGCTGCCAGGCTTTCTGTCCTGGGGCCAAGGGGTGCTGGACCCTTGGATCAGCCCTGGGCTACAATTGCCGGCCCCCCCCGCCCCAAAACCCATACAAATGAAGATTCCTCCCAGGGAAAAGGTGCCGCCACAGAAAGCTGGCCGACTGGCGCGGGGCCGGCCGTGGGCCAAAATCGGATACGGTCGAGGATTCCTCCAAGATCGGAGGCGCCAAGGTCGGGAGCCCCGGTTGCGTGCGTAGAGCCGATCGCGGCGCACAAATAGCAGGCGAGAGCCGGAGGGTCAGGCCCCTCCTTCTGGGCAAAAAGGGCTG
>NW_020917940.1:0-340 GCF_003984885.1 Neopelma chrysocephalum | reverse complement strand
GGGTCAGGCCCCTCCTTCTGGGCAAAAAGGGCCGTCGTTCGTGGGCCAGTGCGCCGGCCAGCCGGGGGCTAAAATTGCATACGGTCGAGGATTCCTTCCAGACCGAAGGCGCCAGGACCGGGAGCCCCGGCTGCGCGCGTAGAGCCGATCGCGGCACACAAATAGCAGGCGAGAGCCGGAGGGTCAGGCCCCTCCTTCTGGGCAAAAAGGGCCGTCGTTCGTGTGCCGGTGCGCCAGCCGGCCGGGGGCTAAAATTGCATACGGTCGAGGATTCCTTCCAGACCGAAGGCGCCAGGACCGGGAGCCCAGGCTGCGTGCGTAGAGCCGATCGCGGCGCACA
>NW_020917939.1:0-419 GCF_003984885.1 Neopelma chrysocephalum | reverse complement strand
CTACCTTGAGAAATACAATGACATCAGGGATGCCCGAGAGAGAGTTAGCAAAACTCTTTTTGTCCTTAACCATTTGTGTATTTTCGGAGATGATTCAGTGCCTCCTATCGTCAAACATAATCAGAAGGAGCAGGTGTCAAAAGGACCGCCCATGAGGGTTCATTATCGGAATCCTAAAACCGGGATGTGGGAAGGTCCAGCAGAAGTCATCTTTATAGGCCGAGGCTATTTCTGTGTGTCTACTTCTATGGGTACCCTGTGGGTTCCCAGTCGTTGGGTCAAGTCAGCGATTGAGAGCCCTGGAGGACGAGGAGAAGAGACACCTGCGGTGCCTGCAGCCCCACCTGACCTTAGACCACCACCTCCAGCCTCTTCAACACCTGATTCCCCTGCGCCTGCTGACGAAGGAGACACTGGAA
>NW_020917938.1:0-942 GCF_003984885.1 Neopelma chrysocephalum | reverse complement strand
ATGTCCCCAGATACCCTTGGTCTTTCTGTGAACTGGGGCGGGGGGGGTGTTTTTGTGATCAGAGTGTCCAGGGGGGGCTCCTGGGGTGAGGTGGAAGGTTGGGGACATGAAGGATGGGGTTTGGGGACAGTGGGGACAATGGGGATGGGTGTGGGGACAGTGGAATTGGGAGGAATTGGGGCCACGGGGACATTGGAGACACCAGGGGGGTCTCGGGGTGTTAAGGGGGGAATTAAGGACACCAAGAGGGTCTTGGGGACACCAGGGGGGTCTCAGGACTCAACTGCTTATAGGGAATCTCCTCCTCTTTACCCCCAGACATCATTACCTCTCCCAAATGGCCCCTAACCCCCATTTTCTCTTTAATCCCCTCCCCCTACAGATCCCTTTGACCTCCCAACACCGATTTTAACTCCCCCAAATGCACCCAAATACCCCCAAAACCCTCCAAATCCCCATCCAACCCCCCCCCTCGATGCCCCCAAATCTCCCCCAACCCCCCCCTCAAATCCTTTCCAACCCCCCCCCCCAAAAAGGGATCACCCAGCACCCTGGGACAGGAACACAGTGGGCTGTACTGGGGGCACTGGGCTGTACTGGGAGGGCACTGATGGGGCTCAGATGTCCCACGACAACATGGCCCAGCTCCAGGAGACATCTGGGGAGCAGTGAGGAGGTTCTGGTCTGTACTGGTCTGTTCTGGTCTGTACCCCCACTCTCCAAAGCCCCTCCCCAGCTCCCCCAGGACCCTCTTGGACCCCAAAACCCCCCAGGCCCCTGACATGGTCCTGCTGCCCCTTGAGCATCTGCAGCTCCTGCAGAACCAGGCATTTCATCAGCAAATGTGCAGCTGATCCCAAGCTGGGGGTGTGTTGATGTGTTGGAAGGCAGGAGGGCTCTGCAGAGGGACCTGGCCAAGCTGGATCCATGGGCTGATTGCAT
>NW_020917937.1:0-305 GCF_003984885.1 Neopelma chrysocephalum | reverse complement strand
TGCCCCATTTTATCCCGTTTATGTCCAATTTCACCCCATTTCTGCCCAGTTTTGCCCAGTTCTGCCCCATTTTCCTCCATTTCCCTCCCGTGGGGTCACAGAGGGTCCCCCCTGGGTCCCCTCAATGTCCCCCCCCCTCGTCCCTCTTTGGGGACCCCCCGGGACCCCCTGACGGGCGCGGCAGGGCGGGATCGGGGCCGTTCCCACCCGGGGCTTTATCGGGAACATTCCGGGCGTGCCGGGGGGGTGACGTGTCCCCCCCATGTCCCGCCCGTGTCCCCCCGTGTCCGTCACGTGACCCCCCC
>NW_020917936.1:0-1411 GCF_003984885.1 Neopelma chrysocephalum | reverse complement strand
GGGAGGGGCAGGGGCATCAGAATGGGGGAGGGGCGTCAGAGGGGGGGAGGGGCCAAGAGAGAGGCCTCAGGGTGGGGGAGGGGTGTCAGAGAGGGGGGAGGGGCCAAGGGAGGGGGCTTGGAAGGGGGAGGGGCGGTGGGAGGGGCAATGACAGGGGGGGAGGGGTGTCAGCGGGGGGAGGGGCGGGGGGAGAGGCCTTGAGGTGGGGGGAGGGGCAGGGGAGGGAAAAAAAGGGGCTGGGGGAGGGGCCTTGGGGTGGGGGAGGGGCATACAAGGGGTGGGGGAGGGGCGGATAAAGGGAGGGTGGGGGAGGGGCTCACAAAGGACGGGGGGAGGGGCAGGAAAACAAGAAGGTTTTGGGGACGGAATGGAGGGCGTGGCTTAAAGGGGCGGGGGGAGGGGCAAGGGTGGTGCCGCCACGGCCCCTCCCCCACCCCCCTCGGCCCCTCCCCCCCCCTCACCCGTCGGGGACTCCCCTCCCCACGAGCGGCACCAGGAGCTTCACCAGCAGCGCCGGCAGCACGTCCGCCAACAGCACGGCCTGGGGGGGCGGGGCCAGACACGTCAGGCCACGCCCACCGCTGCCACGCCCTCCCCCTACAAGCCCCGCCCCGTTTAAACCCACCCCCTTTAAGCCACGCCCCCAAGAACCTCCCAACGGTTTAAGCCACACCCATGCGAAGCCACACCCCATTGGCCCCTCCCCTTTAGGCCACACCCGCTTTAGCACCACCCCTCTAAGCCCCACCCCATTTAAACCTCACTCTCCTGAAGCCACGCCCCCATTGACCCCACCCATTTATGCTCCACCCCATTTAACTCCACCTCTTTAAGCCCCACCCCTTTAAACCTCCCTGCTTGAAGCCACACCCTCTCTGACCCCTCCCCTTTAGGCCCCACCCCCCCAGGCCCCACCCCTCTAAGCCCCACCCCCTTGCAGCCACACCACTGCTGGCTCCGCCCCTTTAGGCCACACCCTGTTTAAAACCACCCCCTTTAAGCCCCACCCCTCCTGAAGCCACACCCCCTTTGGCCACTCCCATGTAGGCCACACCCATTTAACTCCTCCCTTTTAAGCCCCACCCCTTGCAGCCACATCCCTTTGGCCCCTCCCATTTAGGCCACACCCATTAACCTCCACCCATCTAAGCCCCGCCCCTCCAAACCCCACCCCCTTCCCCCCTTAAGCCACGCCCCTTCAGACCGCCCCGTGTAGCTCCTCCCCCTTCGCCACTCCCCAGCCCCACCCACTCAGGCTCCTCCCCTTCAAGCCCAAGCTCCACCTCCTTTCTAGCCCCGCCCCTTTAGCCCCTCCCTCACCACTTTAGCCCCTCCCCTTCCTCATTTAGCACCTCCCCTTTTTAGCCCCGCCCCCTCACCCCGGTCCCCACGGGGTCACAGTCGTAGCGGG
>NW_020917935.1:921-3311 GCF_003984885.1 Neopelma chrysocephalum | reverse complement strand
TGGGGGATCCTGAGGGGAAATGGGGGATCCTGAGGGGGAATTGGGGATCCTGGGGGGAAATGGGAAATTGTGAGGGGGGAAATGGAGGGTCTATGAGAGGAAATGAAAGGTTTTGAGGGGAAAAAGGGGGTTCCTGAGGGGGAAATGGGGAGTCTATGAGGGGAAATGGAAGGTTTTGAGGGGAAAAAGGGGGTTCATGAGGGGTCTATGGGGGGAAATTGAGGGGTTTGAGGAGAAAAAGACGGTTCATGAGGGGGAATGGGGGGTCCTGAGGGGGAAACGGGGGGTTGTGAGGGAAAATGGGGGGGGGTCCGTGAGGGGGTGTCGGAGGGTCGTGAGGGGAGAACCCCCCCAAAAAAAAAACCCAAATAACCCCCCAAACCCCCTAAAAAAAACCCCAAAACCCCCCAAACCCCGCTACCTGCGTCTGTTTGATGAGCTGGTGCAGCTCCCCGAGCAGCTCCGCGATGCGGGAATCGGCCGAAACCAGCGCCATGACGGGAGAAACGGGAAAAGGGGGGGGAACAAAATGGCGGCGGCTCCTGAGGGGAGAGAGAGAGGGGGGCGCTGAGGCCACGCCCACGACGGCGAAGCCACGCCTACGTACAGCCCTAATATGGATGCACGGCAACAAGCCACGCCCCCTCCGTGTTCCTATTGGCGGGTTTCACTTCCGCTCCCATTCTATTGGTTGAGGGTGTCCCGGTTGGTTCCTATTGGGCGAGGATGGGGAGTCATGTGATCGCGGGGTCACGTGACGAGCGCGAACATGGCGGAGGAGGAGCCGCTGCTGCCGCCGCCGGGTGAGACCAAAACTGACCCAAAATGACCCAAAATGACCCTAAATGGCCCCAAAACGATCCCGAACCCCGCGCCTAAAACTGACCCGGGAGGGGCCGAGAGGGGCTGACCCGAAACTGGCCAAAAAATGACCCGGGAGGGACCCGAAATGACCCAAAACTGGCCCAAAAGGACCTGAACTGATCGGAACTGACCCGAAAGCGACCAAAAATGAGCCAAAACTGATGAAAAATGACCCAAATTGACCAAAAACTGGCCAAAAATGGGCCAAAAACTGACACGAAATTGTCTCATAACGGACCCCAAAACAGACCAAAACTGAGCTAAAATAACCCAAAAACTAATAGGAAATGAGCCAAAACTGATAAAAAATGGGTCGAAATGACCCAAAACTGACCCCAAATGATCCAAAAACTGACGAAAAGTAGACCAATAACTGACCCCCAAAATGACCCAAAAACTGATACAAAAATGACCCAAAAACTGATGCAAAATGACCCAAAATTGACCCGAAACGACCCAAAACTGACAAAAAACGGCCTGAAATGACCCAAACTGACCAAAAATTCCCCAAACTGCCCCAAAATTGACCAAAAAATGGGACAAAATTACCCCCGAACTGACCCAAAAATCGAGCAATAACCGCCCCCCAAAATGGCTCAAAACTGCCCCGAAATGTCCCAAAATGGACCCAAAATGACCCAAAAATGACCCAAAATGACCCCAAACTGACCCCAAATGACCCAAAAACTGACTCAAAATAGACCAATAACTGACCCCCAAAATGACCCAAAAACTGAGACAAAAACGACCCAAACTGCCCCAAAACTGACCCAAAATGGACAAAAAAATGACCCAAAACAAAATGACAAAAAATTCCCCAAACTGCCCCAAAATTGACCAAAAAATGAGCCAAAAGTATCTCTAAAGTGACCCAAAAATCGACCAATAATTGACTCCAAAATGGCCCAAAACTGGCCCGAAATGACCCAAAATGACCCCCCAAAATGACCCAAAATGACCCAAAACTGACCTTAAATGACCCAAAAAGTGACCCAAAAATCGACCAATAACCGACCCCCAAAATGGCCCAAAACTGGCCCGAAATGACCCAAAATGACCCAAAATGAACCTAAATTGACCAAAACTGACCCAAAATGACCCAAAACTGCCCCGAAATGACCCAAAATGCCCCAAAACTGACCCTCCCACCCCCCCCCCCAGCCGAGGCCCCCCCGGAGCCCCCGAATTCCCACTGGAGGGACGGAGTCGCTTTCTGGTGAGTTCCGGCCCCGCCCCCTTTAGGCCCCGCCCCTTTTCCCGTTGCGACCACGCCCCGCTAAGCCCCGCCCCCGCGCTCTCTGGCGCCCCCCGCAGGCTGCTGGGGCTCTGCAACAACCTGCCCTACGTGCTCATGCTCAGTGCGGCCAGAGACATCCTCGACCCCCACCGGGGGGCGCCGGTGAGTGACCACGCCCCCTTTGTCCTTGACCACGCCCCATTTGTCCTTGACCACGCCCTGCTTGTCATTGACCACACCCTGTTTGTTATTGACTTCCTGTTTGTTATTGACCACGCCCCCTTTGTCC
>NW_020917935.1:0-821 GCF_003984885.1 Neopelma chrysocephalum | reverse complement strand
TTGTGTTCTTGACCACACCCCCTTTGTCTTTGACCACGCCTAGTTTGTCCTTGACCACGCCCTGTTTGTCCTTGACCACACCTCCTTTGTTGTTGACCACACCCCCTTTATCCTTGACCACACCCCTTTTGTTGTTCACCACACCCCTTTGACTACACCCACTTTGTCATTGACCACGCCCTGTTTGTCCTTGACCACACCTTTTTTGTTGTTGACCACACCCCTTTGACCACATCCCATTTGTCATTAGCCACGCCCCCTTTGTCCTCGGCTACGCCCTGTTTGTCCTTGACCACACCCCTTTGACCACACCCCCTTTGTCATTGGCCACGTCCCTTTTGTCATTGACCACGCCCTGTTTGTATTGACCACACCCCCTTTTGTTTTTGACCACACCGTGTTTGTGATTGGCCACACCCCTTTATCCCTGACCACGCCCTATTTTGCATGTGACCACACCCCCTTTTTTCTTGGCCACACCCTATTTTGCCTTTGACCACACCCCCTTTATCCTTGACCACACCCTTTTCCCCCTGACCGCACCTCTTCACCCTTGACCACACCCCTTTTTTGTCCCTGACCACGCCCACCTCGGTTGTTAACCACACCCCCTTTTGTTTCTTGATTCACGACCACGCCCATTTCCACAAGGCCACGCCCCTTTGTGGTTAAAACCACTCCTTTTGGGGGGAGGCCACGCCCCTTTGAGGAGGCCACGCCTATTTTTCTCCCTTTGTCCCCTCCCCCTCCAGGAGGCCCCGCCCCGGAACCGAACCCGCTACGACTGTGACCCCGTGGGGACCGGGGTGAGGGGGCGGGGC
>NW_020917934.1:1335-3688 GCF_003984885.1 Neopelma chrysocephalum | reverse complement strand
TGAGGGAAAAAGAGGGATTTGGGTCCATAAAGGGGGATTTTGGGGCAATGAAGGGGGATTGGAGAAGAATAAAGGGGGATTCTTGGGGGATAAAGGGGGATTTTGAGGGTGCTGATGATCCTGCTCCTGTGGAGTGGGAAACCCGGGAAAAAGTGAGGGAAAAAGGGGAAAAAAATGGATGAAGAAAAAGGAATAAAAAGGGTATTTATTGGGATAAAGGGGAATTTACGGGGATAAAGGCAGATTTGGGGGAAAAAGGGAGGAAAATAGGGGAAGAAAGGGGGATAAAAGGGATTTCTTGGGGTGAAGAGGACAAAAACGGGCGTTTTTGGGCAAAATGCAGGGTTTGGGGGGGTTTTTGGGTCTGGGGTCTCCAGGGCTGACCTTTGACCCCTCCCCAGGCCCCCCCCTCTGTGCGGGGCGGTGCCAGCGGCCGGGGACTACGTGGCCAAGCCGGGGGACAAAGTGGCGGCGCGGGTGAAGGCCCTGGAGGGGGACGAGCAGTGGATCCTGGCCGAGGTCGTCAGCTACAGCCACGCCGCCAACAAGTCAGTGACACGCCCCGGGACACGCCCCTCTAAGGGCTTAGGACACGCCCACTTGGGTTAGACCACACCCACTTGGGTTAGAAAATGACTAGTTGGGGTTAGGCCACGCCCACTTGATGTTAGGCCATGCCCACTTGGGTTAGATAAAGTCTACTTGGGGTTGGGCCACGCCTACTTCGGGTTAGACCACGCCCACTTGGGTTAGACCACAATTATGTCAGGCATAGACCACGCCTACTTGGAGATAGGCCACACCCACTTGAATTAGACAATGTCTACTTGGAGTTAGGCCACGCCCACTGGGATTAGATAATGTCAAGTTGGGGCTAGGCCATGCCCACTTGGGTTAGACCACGCCCACTTGGGGTAGGCCACACCTACTTGGGTTAGGCCACATCCACTTGGGGTTAGGCCACAGTCACTTGAGGTTAGAGCACACCCACTTCAGTTAAACCACACCTACTTGAGGTTAGGCCACACCCATTTGGGGTTGGACCATGCCCACTTGATGTTAGGCCACGCCTACTTGGGGTTAGGCCACACCCACTTGGGTTCAACCATAATTATGTCAGCTATAGACCACACCTACTTGGAGTTAGGCCACACCCACTCAGGTTAGACCACACCCACTTGGTGTTAGGCCATGCCTGCTTGGAGTTAGGCCACGCCTACTTGGGATTAGACCATGCCTATTTTGGTTTAGGCCACACCCACTTGAGTTAGACAATGTGTATGTGGGGTTAGGCCACACCCATTTGGATTAGATAATGTCTACTTGGGGTAAGGCCACGCCCACTTGGGGCTAGACCACACCCACTTGGGGTTAGGCCACACCCACTTAAGTTAGACCACACCTACTTGGGTTAGACCATGCCTACTTGGAGTTAGACCACACCCACTTGGTTTAAACAACACCCACTTGGGCTAGACCACGCCCACTGAGATTAGGCCATGCCTACTTGGATTAGACCACGCCTACTTGAGTTAGGCCACACCCACTGGAATTAGACCACGCCCATTTGGGTAGACCACGCCCACTTAGGGTTAGATTATGGCCACTTGTGTTAGACCACGCCCACTGGGATTAGATAATGTCTATTTGGCGTTAGGCCACACCCACTGGGGTTTGACCACACCCACTTGGGTTAGACCACGCCTCCTTGGGGTTAAACCACACCTACTCAGGAAAAATCTCAGTTGAGACCCCCAAAATCCACCTTTTTCGCCCCAATTCTTGTCCTGAACCCCCAAACTCCACCCACTTGGGGTCAGGCTCCACCCCCTGGGGTTTAGGCTCCACCCCTGGGACTCAGGCCACACCCACTGCACCCCAAACCCCACCCATTGTGCTCCAAGCCCCGCCCCCGGTTCCCAAAAATGTACCTCAAGCCCCACCCACTTTGCTCCAAGCCCCGCCCCCTGGGGCTCAGGCCACGCCCCCCCGCGGCCTCTTTAGCGCCCCCTTGTGGCTCTTCCAGGTACGAAGTCGACGACATCGACGAGGAAGGGAAAGAGTGAGTGACCCAAAACCCCCCCAAATCCACCCAAAATACCCCCAAATCATCCCAAATCAACCCAAAATCCCCCCAAATCCACCCAAACCCCCCCAAATCAACCCCAAAACCCCCCAAATCGACCCAAAACCCCCCCAAAACACCCCACATCACCCCAAATCAACCCAAATTATCCCCAAATCCCCCTAAATCAACCCAAAATCCCCCCGAGTCCCCCTAAACTCGTCCCCAGATTCCCTCAAATCTCCCCCAAATCCCCCCCAAAATCCCCCCAAATCACCCTCCAAACCC
>NW_020917934.1:0-1235 GCF_003984885.1 Neopelma chrysocephalum | reverse complement strand
CCCCCCAAATCACCCTCCAAACCCCTCCTCAAGCCCCTCAAATCATTCCAAATCAACCCAAATCACCCCAAAACACCCCTCAAAATATTCTCAAATCCGCCCCCAAACCCCACCAAACCCCTCCCCAATTTTCCAAATCACCCTCAAATTCCCCCAAAACCCCACCAAAACACCCCAAAACCCCCCAAATACCCCAAAATCACCCCCAAGCCCCCCGAATCACCCCAAACCTGTCCCTAAATTTCCCCAAATCCCCCCCAAAACCTCCTGAAATCTTCCCAAACCCCCCCAAATCCCCCTAACATATTCCCATCCCCCCAGTTCCCCCCAAAACCCCCCAAAACTTCCCCAAATCTTACCAAATCCCCCCCAAATTACCCCCAATCCCCTCAGAACTCCCCAAAATATTCCGAAATCCCACCAAAACCCTTCCAACCCATCCCCAACCCCCCCAATCCCCCCAAAATCCCCCCAAATCCCCCCAAAATCCCTCCAAATCTTCCCAAATCCCCCCCAAATCCCCCCAATCCCCTCCAAATCCCTCCAAATCCTCCCCAAACCCCCTCTTTTTCCCCCTCTCCCGAAAATTGCAGGTGCCACACCCTGACCCATCCTCCAAATCTTCCCAAAACCCCCCAAATCACCCCAAAATATTCCCCAACCCATCCCCAACCCCCTCAAACCCCCCCAAAATTCCTCCAAATCCCCCCAACCCCTCCCGAATCCCTCTTAACCCCCCCATATCCCCCCAAAATCCCCCCAAAATCCCTCCAAATCCCCCCCAAACCCATCCCCACCCCCCTCAAATCCCCCAAACCCCCCCAATTCTCTCCAAAACCACCCCAAATCCCTCCCAAATCACCCCAAAATCCCCCCAAATCCCCCAAAAATCCACCCAAATCCCCCCCACAACCCCCCAAATCCCCCCAAAATATTCCCAAATCCCCCCAAACCCCTTCCAAATCCCCCCAAATTACCCCAAAATACACCCAAACCCCTCCAAATCCCCCCATTTCTCCCCCAAATCCCCCCCAAAAATCCCTGATTTCCCCCCCCAAATTCCCCCAAATCCCCCCCAAATCCTCCCCAAATTACCTCCAATCCCCCCAAAAACCCTCCAAATCCCCCCCAAGTCCCCTCCTATCCCCCCCCCCAAGCTTTCCAGGTGCCCCCCAAATCCCCTCAGAATCCACCCAAATCCCCCTAAATCACCACAAATCCCCCCCAAATCCCCC
>NW_020917933.1:0-1038 GCF_003984885.1 Neopelma chrysocephalum | reverse complement strand
GGGGCGGGGTTTGGGGACGGGGGAGGCGTGGCCTTTAGGGAGGGGGGAGGGGCCAAAAAGGATGGTGGAGTGGGTGTGGCTTAAAGGGGAGGGGCCTCAAGAAGCAAGAGGCGGGGCTTGGGGCAAAAGGGGTGGGGCTGGTGGCTCATGGGTGGGGTTCATTTGGGATGGGCGTGGCCTTGGGTTGACAGGGGAGTGGCCTGTGAGAATTTGGGTGGGCGTGGCCTGGGGGCGTGTCCCAATCCAATAATCTGCCTATATTTACATAAATTTTCATCATACAAAAAGTGGGCGTGTCCCAGTTCAAGGGCGTGTCCCACTTCCTCCTCTAGGCTCTGGCCACGCCCCCCCTGCGCTGTCCCCGCCCCCTTTGCCCCATGGCCGCCCATCCCCCCTGCCTGGCCCAGCACTTCCTGCGCCCAGAGCCGCAGCAGCTCCTCCCATTGGCTGGAACCTGCCCCAGGTGAGCTGGGGGGCGTGGCCTGATCCTCAGGGGGCGTGGCTTAACCCAGAATGGGTGCTAAGGGGCGTGGCTTGTTGCTACGGAACTCAGTTCCCATTGGAGGAGGTTCCTGGGCCTGAGAAGGGGGCGTGTCCTCATTCTGGCCCCTCCCCCTCGCAGGTGCCACGCCCACCTGCTTTGGGGGGATCTGATTCGCCGCCGCCTGGGGGAGGGCGAGGACGAGTGGGCGGAGCCGGGTGATGACGTCACCCTGCCGAGCTCCGCCCCCACGTGACCGCGGCCACGCCCCCAGAGTCAGGTGACGTCAAGCTGCTAAAAACAACAGGGGGCGTGGCCTCCTGCAGGCCCCGCCCTCCTTTTAATGTCTTTTTAATATAAAAAATTAATTTATTTACAATGAAACACGAAGGGGGCGTGGCCTCGAGTGGCTCCGCCCCCACAAAACCACGCCCTCGCCTCCGACTTCATGTTTTGGGGGGGGTCCCGTCCCCCCCAATCCCAAATTTTGGGGTCCCACCTCCCCCCTTTATCCCAAAATTTTGGGGTCTTCCTTTACCTCAAGCCCCTCCCCCTTA
>NW_020917932.1:254-527 GCF_003984885.1 Neopelma chrysocephalum | reverse complement strand
TAAATACACCGACAAAGCCCTGCGAGCCAGCTACACCCCCTCCCCAGCCCACACAGGAACTCCTGGTTACAAGACCCCGGCCAGCGGGCCCCAAACACCCCAGAGCACCCCACAGCCCAGGACAGTGTCTCACACACCAGTATCTCAGGATACTACATCGATCACGGACAATTTACTGCAGCTTCCTAAAAGAAGAAAAGCATCTGATTTCCTCTGAATATTCCAATCACCAGGAAGGTGGTGGTGACCTGGCTGTGCTCAGGACTGCAGACT
>NW_020917932.1:0-244 GCF_003984885.1 Neopelma chrysocephalum | reverse complement strand
CAGTCCTTTGAAAACAGCAGCCTCTTTTCTGTGTGAGTCACCCCTTCCCTCCCAGCTGTTTGCCTTCCCTGGAGCAGTGTTGCTAATGGAAGCTGGAGCTGGAGGGCAGCAGCCGTGGTGTGCATGGAATGAGTGACATTACAGAGCCTTTCTGAAGCTTTGTATAGCCACAGGCTGCTTACGCCAGTGTATCTTTTTGCAGGCTCTTCAGAAGTGTTTTTACCCCCTGACCCCATCTTTGGTA
>NW_020917931.1:354-974 GCF_003984885.1 Neopelma chrysocephalum | reverse complement strand
TCCCTCAGTAACCCCCCAGTCCCTCCCAGTGCCCCCTTGTTCCCCCCAGTGTGTCCCAGTATCCCCCAGTAATCCCCCAGTGCCCCACAAAGCCCCCCAACTGTCCCCAACATGTCCCCAGATGCCCTTGGCCTTTCTGTGAGTGTGTGTGGGGGGGCGTTTTGGTGGTCAGAGGGTCCGGGGGGGTTGGGGTGAGATGGAGGGTTGGGGACATCAGGGATGGGGTTTGGGGACAGTGAGGAGGGGTTTGGGTACAGTGGAATTGGGGGTGCCAAGGGGGGAATTGGAGACATGGAGAGGTCCTGGGGACATTGGAGACACCAGGGGGGTCTCAGGGTGTCAAAGGGGGAACTGGGGCCACCAAGAGGGTCTTGGGGACACCAGGGGGGGTCTCAGGATTCACCTGCTCTTGGTACACTCCCTCCTCTCCCCCCTAGGCCCCTTTAACCCCCCCCCCCAAATGTCCCCTAACCCCCATTTTCCCTTTAATCCCTTCACCCCACAGATCCCTTTGATGCCCCAATGCCCCCAAAACCTGTTTTAACTCCCCCAAATACACCCAAAGACCCCCAACCCCCCCCTAAATCCCCATCCAAACCCCCCCCAGATCCCTTCAAATC
>NW_020917931.1:0-254 GCF_003984885.1 Neopelma chrysocephalum | reverse complement strand
CCCCAATGCCCCCAAAACCTGTTTTAACTCCCCCAAATACACCCAAAGACCCCCAACCCCCCCCCTAAATCCCCATCCAAACCCCCCCCAGTGCCCTCCCAGTACAGCCCAGTGCCCCCAGTACAGCCCACTGTGTTCCTGTCCCAGGGTGCCGGGTGATCCCTCTTTAGGGGGGTTGGAAGGGATTTGAGGGGGGGGTTGGGGGTCTTTGGGTGTATTTGGGGGAGTTAAAACAGGTTTTGGGGGCATTGGGG
>NW_020917930.1:795-3986 GCF_003984885.1 Neopelma chrysocephalum | reverse complement strand
GTCCTGGCGCCTTCGGTCTGGAAGGAATCCTCGACCGTATGCAATTTTAGCCCCCGACGGGCAGGCACACCGGCCAGCGAACGACAGCCCTTTTTGCCCAGAAGTAGGGGCCTGACCCTCCGGCTCTCGCCTGCTATTTGTGAACCGCGATTAGCTCTACGCGCGCAGCAGGGACTCCCGGTCCTGGCGCCTTCGGTCTGGAAGGAATCCTCGACCGTATGCAATTTAAGCCCCCGTCTGGCAGGCGCACCCGCCAGCGAACGACGGCCCTTTTTGCCCAGAAGGAGGGGCCTAACCCTCCGGCTCTCGACTGATATTTGTGCGCCGCGATCGGCTCTATGCGCGCAGCCGGGGTTCCCGGTCCTGGCGCCTTCGGTCTGGAAGGAATCCTCGACCGTATGCAATTTTAACCCCCGTCCGGCCGGCACACCGGCCCACGAACGATGGCCCTTTTTGCCCAGAAGGAGGGGCCTGACCCTCCGGCTCCTGCTTCCCCTTGTGCGTTGCGATCGGCTCTACGCGCGCAGCCGGGGCTCCCGGTCCTGGCGCCTTCGGTCTGGAAGGAATCCTCGACCGTATGCAATTTTAGCCCTCGGCCGGTTGGCGCGCCGGCACACGAACGACGGCCCTTTTTGCCCAGAAGGAGGGGCCTGACCCTCCGGCTCTCGCCTGCTATTTGTGCGCTCCGATCGTCTCTACGCGCGCAGCCTGGGCTCCCGGTCCTGGCGCCTTCGGTCTAGAAGGAATCCTCGACCGTATGCAATTTTAGCCCCCGGTCGGCCGGCGCACGGGCCCAAGAATGACGGCCCTTTTTGCCCAGAAGGAGGGGCCTTACCCTCTGGCTCTCGCCTGCTATTTGTGCGCTGCGATAGTCTCTAAGCGTGCAGCCGGGACTCCCTGTCCTGGCGCCTTCGGTCTGGAAGGAATCCTCGATCGTATGCAATTTTAGCCCCCGACTGGCAGGCGCGCCGGTCAGCGAACAACGGCCCTTTTTTTCCAGAAGGAGGGGCCTGACCCTCTGGCTCTCGCCTGCCCCTTGTGCGTTGTGATCGGCTCTATGCGCGCAGCCGGGGCTCCCGGTCCTGGCGCCTTCGGTCTGGAAGGAATTCTCGACCGTATGCAATTTTAGCCCCCGACTGGCAGGCGCGCCGGCCAGCCAACGACGGCCGTTTTTGCCCAGAAGGAGGGGCCTAACCCTCCGGCTCTTGCCTGCTATTTTTGCGCCGCGATAGGCTCTACGCGCACAGCCGGGGTTCCCGGTCTTGGTGCCTTCGGTCTGGAAGGAATCCTCGACCGTATGGAATTTTAGCCCCCGGACAGCCAGCGCACCGGCCCACGAACGACGGCCCTTTTTGCCAAGAAGGAGGGCTCTGACCCTCCGGCTCTCGCCTGACCCTTGTGCGTTGCGATCGGCTATACGCGCGCAGGCGGGGCTCCTGGTCCTGGCACCTTCGGTCTGGAAGGAATCCTCGACCGTATGCAATTTTAGCCCCCGACTGGCAGGCGCACCGGCCAGCCAACGACGGCCCTTTTTGCCCAGAAGGAGGGGCCTTACCGTCCGGCCCTCGCCTGCTATTTGTGCGCCTTGATCGGCTCTACGCGCGCAGCTGTGGCTCCCGGTCCTGGCGCCTTCGGTCTGGAAGGAATCCTCGACCGTATCCAATTTTAGCCCCCGGCCGGTTGGCGCGCCGGCACACGAACTACGGCCCTTTTTGGCCAGAAGGAGGGGCCTGACCCTCCGGCTCTCGCCTGCTATTTGTGCGCTGCGATTGGCTCTACGCGCGCAGTTGTGGCTCCCGGTCCTGGCGCCTTCAGTCTGGAAGGAATCCTTGACCGTATGCAATTTTAGCCCCCGACTGGCAGGCGCGCTCGCCAGCCATTGACGGCCCTTTTTGCCTAGAAGGAGGGGCCTGACCCTCTGGCTCTTACCTGCTATTTGTGCGCCGCGATAGTCTCTAAGCGTGCAGCCGGGGCTCCCGGTCCTGGCGCCTTCGGTCTGGAAGGAATCCTCGACCGTATGCAATTTTAGCCCCCGTCCAGCCAGCGCAACGGCCCCTGAACGACGGCCCTTTTAGCCCAGAAGGAGGGGCCCGACCCTCCGGCTCTCACCTGCCGCTTGTGCATTGCGATCGGCTCTATGCGCGCAGCCGGGGCTCCCGGTTCTGGCGCCTTCGGTCTGGAAGGAATCCTCGACCGTATGCAATTTTAACCCCCGGTCGGCCGGGGCACGAGCCCTCGAACGATGGCCCTTTTTGCCCAGAAGGAGGGACCTGACCCTCCTGCTCTCGCCTGCTATTTGTGCGCCGCGATCGGCTCTACGCACGCAGCCGGGACTCCCGGTCCTGGCGCCTACGTTCGGGAAGGAATCCTCGACTGTATGCAATTGTAGACCCCGTCGGCCCGGCGCACCAGCCCACGAACGACGGCCCTTTCTGCTCAGAAGGAGGGGCCTGACCCTCCGGCTTGCGCCTGCCCCTTGTGCGTCGCTATTGGCTCTACGCGCACAGATGGGACTCCGGGTCCTGGCACCTTCGGTCTGGAAGGAATCCTCGACCGTATGCAATTTTAGACCCCGGCCGGCCGGCGCAGCGGCCCACGAATGATGGCCCTTTTTGCCCAGAAGGAGGGGCCTGACCTTCCGGCTCTCGCCTGCTATTTGTGCGCCGCGATCGGTTCTACGCACGCAGCCAGGGCTCCCGGTCCTGGCTCCTTCGGTCTGGAGGAAATCCTCGACCGTATGCAATTTTAGTAACCGGTGGGCCGGCGCACAGGCCTACGAACAACGGCTCTTTTTGCCCAAAAGGAGGGGCCTCACCCTCCGGCTCTCGCCTGCTATTTGTGCGCCGCGATCGGCTCTATGCGCGCAGTCAGGGTCCCGGTCCTGGCGCCTTCGGTCTGGAAGGAATCCTCGAGCGTATGCAATTTTAGCCCCCGGTTGGCCGGCGCGCCGGCTAGCTAACGACGGCCCTTTTTGCCCAGAAGGAGGGGCCTGACCCTCCGGCTCTCGCCTGCTATTTGTGCGCCGCAATTGGCTCTACGCGTGCAGCCGGGGCTCCCGGTCCTGGCGCCTTCGGTCTGGAAGGAATCCTGGACCGTATGCAATTTTAGCCCCCGGTCGGCCGGCACACAGGCCTACGAACAACGGCCCTTTTTGCCCAAAAGGAGGGGTCTGACCCTCCGGCTCTCGCCTG
>NW_020917930.1:0-695 GCF_003984885.1 Neopelma chrysocephalum | reverse complement strand
CTGGCGCCTTTGGTCTGGAAGGAATCCTCGACCGTATGCAATTTTAGACCCCGGTCGGCCGGCGCAGCGGCCCACGAATGACGGCCCTTTTTACCCAGAAGGAGGGGCCTGACCCACTGGCTCTCGCCTGCTATTTGTGTGCCGCGATCGGCTCTACGCGCGCATCCGGGGCTCCCGGTCCCGGCGCTTTCGGTCTGGAAGGAATCCTCGACCGTATGCAATTTTAGCCCCCGACTGGCAGGCGCGCCGGCCAGCCAACGACGGCCCTTTTTGCCCAGAAGGAGGGGCCTGACCCTCCGGCTCTCGCCTGCTTTATGTGCACCGCGATCGGCTCTACGCGCGCAGCCGGGGCTCCCGGTCCTGGCGCCTTCGGTCTGGAGGAAATCCTCGACCGTATGCAATTTTAGTAACCGGTGGGCCGGCGCACAGGCCTACGAACAACGGCTCTTTTTGCCCAGAAGGAGGGGCCTGACCCTCCGGCTCTCGCCTGCTATTTGTGCGCCGCAATCGGCTCTACGCGTGCAGCCGGGGCTCCCGGTCCCGGCTCCTTCGGTCTGGAAGGAATCCTCGACCGTATGCAATTTTAGCCCCCGGTCGGCCGGCACACAGGCCTACGAACAACGGCCCTTTTTGCCCAAAAGGAGGGGTCTGACCCTCCGGCTCTCGCCTGCTATTTGTGCGCCGCGATCGGCTCT
>NW_020917929.1:0-1451 GCF_003984885.1 Neopelma chrysocephalum | reverse complement strand
CTCAGGGCTGTGAAGCCACTGTGGCTCGGAGGGGAGGGAGAGGGGGCTCCCCAAGGATCTGGGGGGGCTCCCTGGGGTTCCCCAGGCCCGCAGCCCCCCCCCCGCCACACCCCCCCACTGCGTGGTCCCCGCATGCCCACGCCAGCCACGCTCTGCACCCGCTGCCAGCCCGGGGAGGGGGTGAGGGACCAGCTGGGGAGGGGTCACCCCGCTCTGGGGGGGGGGTTTGGGGGGCAGGATGTGACACCCCCCCCATGCAGCAGCGGTGCTGAGCCGTTCCCCGACGGGCAGCTCTATTTAACAGGGTAAATTTTGGTGTTTTGTTGTTTTAATCCCCTTCCCTGGACAAGCCACAGCCCCCCCCCATACCCACTGCCCTACTCCTTGTGGGGGGGGTGAGTCTCCTGGTGGGGGGGCAACCTCGGGGGTCCCATTTCTGAGGGGCAGCACAAGGGGCAGGAGCCTGGGGGGCTGCTCCTGCAGCCTTGGCCTTGGCATTGTGACCCCCAAAAAAGTGATTGTTCCCCCATCCCCCCCCTGCCAAAAGCAGATGCCCCCCCCACCTCACGTGCAGCAGTGGGGGGGGCCCATCCTCCCTCTGAGACCTGGCAACTCGCTGCACTGATGGCTCTTCTCCCCCCCCCAGCAGCAGAAATGGTGGGGTCTGACCCTGTTTCCCCCCCACCCCAAGATTTTGGGGGGAGCTGGGGGAAGGCCCCCCCTCCCTTACCTGCCATTTTTCGGGTGAGGGGGTGGGAGGCAGCCCCCACAACCCCCTGAGTTGCTGAAAGCTGTTAAAAACCAAACGTCACGTGCAATTTTTAAGGGGTTTTATGAGAGGAGAGCACGGGGGGAGGGGGCTGGGCTGGGAGTGGATGGGGGGGGGGGGGCAGGATGTGCCCCCCCCCCTCCTTAGCCCCCCAATCCCCAGCCGGGACAAACACTAACCCCTTTTGTAGGAGGCTCCTCGATGGCTCTTTTTGTAATGACTTTTTAAGAAAAAAAAAGGAAAAAAAATAAAGCAAGACAAAAATAGCGAAAACTGAACAAACCAAACCTTTTTTTTTTTTTTGGGGGGGGGGGGGGGGGGAGGGGGTCGGTGATGTTATTTATCTGTGCCCCCCACCCTGGTGCCCGTGGGGGCATTTTACCTTTGATTGTATCGTCCTACGTGTTCGGGGAGGGGGCACTGAATGTCTCACCTTTAGTGCTTTATATATTTTTTTTCTTGGCTGGAAGGTTTGGAAGTTGGGGGGTGTCGGTGGGGGGGGGCTGTGACCCCCCCCCCCCGGCCCCTGCCCATGGACCCAGCACACTCTCCCCTGTCTTGCACGCCACGATCCCGTTTGGCAAATGTGTGGAAAATGAGCATTAAAAAGAATAATTCCCAGTTATTTTTGTCTCTTGTGTTTGGGGGGGGGGGTCCCGTGGATTTGGGAGGGGGGGGGGGG
>NW_020917928.1:794-1910 GCF_003984885.1 Neopelma chrysocephalum | reverse complement strand
TCTCCATCCTCGCCCCTGCCCCTCAGGCCCCTCCCGGCCTGGGGCCTTACCCCTTTCCTCCTCCCAATTCTCCCCTTCTCCTGCCTCCCCCCGGGGACTCACCGCAGGATCCCGAAGCGGCCCTTGGGGGGCTGCGATCGCGCTGGGATCGCGATCCGATGTCGCGACAGAGGTCACGACTCGCGGGGGCCGCCGCCGCCGCCGCCTCCCCCCTCGCTTGACGCTCACCCCGCCGAGATGACGCAGGTTCCCTCAGGCCGCCGCCCCGCCCCACCCGCGCACGCCGTGCGCCCATTGGTCCCGCCTGACGTCACTCAGCGAAAGTCGCTCGCTCATTGGTGCACGGTGCAATGGGCTGGACTAAAGCGGCTGTCAATCAGCGGATCCACGCGCTCCTATTGGAGGAGCTGCAAACCTGTGTTTATAAGAGAGAAAGGCCGTGGCAAAGAGGAAGCCGCGCCCCCAAGGCGGGGCTTGTGCAGGGAAAAGGGGTTTCTATTGGTCAGAGGAACTGTCACTCACGGCAGGGCGAAAGAGGCTGACACGGCCCCTGATTGGTGGAACCCCCCGGCGAGGGGCGGGGCCACGCGGTGGCCGTCTCTCCCATTGGCTGGTTCATCGGGGGCGTGGCCAGCGCGATGAGGGGGGGAGGAGGAGCGGGAATGGGACCCCCAAAATCCTGACAAAACCCCCCTAAATCCCAACAACCTCCCCCCAAATCCCTCCAGGAGCCCCCCAGAATCCTCCCAGGGCCCCCTAAAAGTCCCTCTGGGTGGGGGGCCCTCAACATCCAGGATCCCCCAAAATCCCTCCGGGATCCCCCAAAATCCTTCTAGGACCCCCCAAAACCCCTCCAAGACCACCCAGGGCTCCACAAAATCCTTCTAGGACCCCCCAAAACCCTCCAAGACCACCCAAGGCTCCCCAAAATCTTTCTGGGACCCCACAAAACCCCTCCAGGACCACCCAGGACTCCCCAAAATCCCCCCCAAATCCCCAAGACGCTGCATAGGCAAAGTCAATATATAAAAAAAGGCAGAAACGGTTGTGACATTGGGAGGACTTTGGGGGGGTTCCCAGGACTTTGGGGGTCCCTGGGGGGGGGGGGGGGGGGGG
>NW_020917928.1:0-694 GCF_003984885.1 Neopelma chrysocephalum | reverse complement strand
GGGGGGGGGTTCCGGGGTCTCAGGGGGATGTGGGGACCCCACTTTTGTCCCCCTCGACCTTGAGGAACTCGGCCATGCTGGAGAAGTATTTCTGGTTGGCCTCGCCCACTTTCTTCTCGGCTGCCCGAGGGTTCACGATCTCCAGGCCCTGGTTTGGGGGGGTCCCGGGGGGTCTCAGGGGGTCAGGGGGAGTCGGAGGGGGTTAGCGATCCCCCCCCAAGCCGATCCCTCCCACAGGGACCCCCCCAAGTCCCCACTGAGCCCCCAAATTTCACGTGGGAGCCAGAGCAAAACACGCCCGGGAGGGGCCAAATTCCTCCCCCCTCACCCAGGACCCCCCAAAACCCACTTGAGACCCCTCAAATCCCACCCAGGACCCCCCAAATCCCACCCAGGACCCCCCAAATCCCACCTGGCACCCCTCAAATCCCATCTGGGACCCCCCCTAATCCCATCTGGGACCCCCTCAAATCTCTCCTGGAATGCCCAAATCCCACCTGGGATCCCCCAAATTCTGCCTGAGACCACCAAATCCCACCTGGGACCCTCCCAGACTCCCCCAGGGACCCCCCAAAATCCCTTTCCTCCCCCTTGAGCCCCCCCAAACCCTCCCACGACCCCCCAACCTCCCCCTGGCATCGCCCACATCCCATCTGGGACCCCCCAAAATCCCCTTCTATTCCCCTGGGACCCT
>NW_020917927.1:0-1843 GCF_003984885.1 Neopelma chrysocephalum | reverse complement strand
AAAGCAGCCGTGTGCCTTTCCCTGCTCTCTGAGTGCATTCTTGGCCCCCTGCCATGAAAACTAACAAATTGTTGCTTTTTTTTTGCCTTGGATGTTTTTTTTGAAAGTTCTTACGGCTTGTGCAAACCTTCTCCCGTGCAGGCAGAGTTCATCTCTCCCCCTGGGCAGTATTTTGAGTACCTGCACGGGCAGGGAGTCGGAGCCAAGTCCTCGGATTTCTACGTGGCTTGGGCTCGGCAGCTGGCCAGCGAAGGCGACGTGCAGGGGGCAGGAGCTGTGCTCCAGAAAGGGCTCCACAACCAGGCAGAGCCCCGGGAGAACCTGCAGCAGCTCCACTGGTAACTCTGGCACCTCTTTTCCTCGCCCATAATGCTCGTTATTGCCCCTAATCAACCAGACCTGGCGTGGGGCTCGTTATCTCCTCTGCTGTAGCAGAGGCAGGTCGATGGTTGTTTTTACTGAATGTGAATGAAATACTTCTCTGCTGTTCAATACTTGTTGGGTGTTTTGGAAGGTATGTGGAGAAAAACTGCCCCAGAGTGTCTTCAGTGAAACAGGGCCCAGAAAGCAAATCCCTGAGCTCAGTCTTGGAGTTTTTAGCATTTCACTGGGAGGAGCTAAATGCAAGAAACCATGTAAAATGTGATGTAAAATGTAAAGCAACCCCCCCACTTTCTCCTCCTGCTGCCCTTTGCAGCCTTTTTAGTTTTGTAGCTGTGGAGGGAACAGGAGATGTCCACACGCAATAAAAATCCTGGTTGTCACTGTTACCTTTCAGGGCAGCAGGAAATCCAAGGTTCCCGGGAGGTGGGAGGAGAGGGAGGCAGAGGATTTCATGGTGATAACTGGCATTGTTTTTGCAATTTAGCTGGTTGCAGAGTTCTGACCCTGGGAATCATCCTTTCAAGGTGAGGCTGAAAACACCTGTCTGAGCTGTAACTCCACTAAACAAATCTTTAACTCAATCAGTTTGGCCATTGAAGAAAACAAGTTTTCTGCTTCATTTTTCCCCTGTTTTCCCAACCATATGAAAAATTCTTAAGGAGACTGTGTTCAAAACAAGTTACTGATTTTCCAATGCTTCGAGTCAATAAAAATGCATCAGTGAGCAAATGATTTCTGCTCATTAGTGAGGAGAAACATCTATGTTATATTTTCTGTCCCAGGTGCTGCTGCTGTTGTAAAACCACCTCAGGCTTCCAGTGCTGTGAATCAAACGGCTCCTCAAAAGGAGGGTTCAGATGTTAATCCCTGCAAAAATCAGGTAAATCATGAAGAATTTGGGCATTGGGGGGAAAGATGCTTCATAAAAAGTTTGGATTGATGAGCTTGACTGAAAAAGAAAGATAAAATCCAGGAGCGTGGTGTGTCTTACAGCTGCTCCTGATGTTTTCCTGCTGCACCACATCTCCAGAGGAATTGTGTCATTATTCTTGGAAGGAATAATATTATCAGTGGATTCTGTGCCAGTCGTGCTGCTTGGATTTTATTTTCTTTTTTTAGTTTGATGTTTTATCCCCCCTTGCTCTGCTTTAGGCTCCTGGTGCTGCTGGTTCTCAGCCCTGTGCTGCTGGGAAAGAAGAAGTGTAAGTGTCTGGGGGGTTTTTTTTAAAGCCACGCCGTGTGAGAGCGAACTCACCCCGAGGGATAAAACCCAGCCAACCTGACCCTTTCCTGCTTTTTCCCTCCCAGGTTTTACATCACCTACATCTCCAGATCCGAGGTTCTTCCCAAGCCACCTTCTCCTGGTGCTGCTGAGCGTGAGCAGGTCCCGATGTACGACAAGAACCTGCTGCTGTGCGAGGGCTCCGAGCTCTCCTTCGAGGAGCTGAGGGCCCAGAGA
>NW_020917926.1:0-640 GCF_003984885.1 Neopelma chrysocephalum | reverse complement strand
GGGGGGGCCACCTGGCCCTGACCCCAAAGCCTGACCCTGGACCCCAAATCCTGTCCCCGACCCCAAATCCTGTGTCCCCAGACCCCAAATCCTGGCCCCGACCCCAAATCCCATCCCCTCGACCCCAATCCTGTCCCCCCAACCCCAAATCCCATCCCTCAACCAAAATCCTGTCCCTGACCCCAAATCCCGTCCCTGACCCCAAATCCCATCCGTGACCCCAAATCCTGTGTCCCCAGACCCCAGATCCTGGCCCCGACCCCAAATCCCATCCCCTCGACCCCAATCCTGTCCCCCCAACCCCAAATCCCATCCCTCAACCAAAATCCCGTCCCTGACCCCAAATCCTGTCCCCAGTTCCCGGACCCCCCCTGTCCACCCCCCCAATCCCACCCGCCCTCGGGGGGTCCTGGGGGTGGATGTGGGGGGGTCTCGAGGGGGTCCCGGGGGTGGATGTGGGGGGGTCTCGGAGCTGTGGGGGGGTCGAGGGGGGGTCCCGGGGTGGTCTCGGAGGTCCGGGGGTGGATGTGGGGGGGTCTCGGGGGGGTCCCGGGGAGATCTCGGGGCTCCCGGGGGGGGTCTCAGAGGTCCGAGGGTGGATGCGGGGGGGTCTCGGGGGTCCCGGGAGGGTCTCGGGGGG
>NW_020917925.1:0-1361 GCF_003984885.1 Neopelma chrysocephalum | reverse complement strand
GGAGAGGAGAGGAGAGGGCTTGTTCAGAGGGATGGGTCTGCACTGGAGGGGATCATATGGAGATCTCTAAACATTCCATGACACATGGTTTTTGCTTTGTCTCAGGCCCTAATCTTATGTCTGCTTCCGGGAGATTTTCCTCCTGTAGGTGTTTCCCTGTGCCATGACTTCCCTGTCAGCACTCCATCTGAATGTCTGTGCACTCACTTTGGCCTGAGAGAAACCTGCCTGTTTGCAGGGCACTGACTGGGCAACTTTTCTTTTTGCAGGTGCAAAAGGGCAGATAAAGAAAAAACAGATGGGTCCAGCAGAAGTGATGCTGCTTCTGTCAAAGGCAGAGCAGAGGCCGAAAGCACTTTAGGAAGTTGCTCGCAGAAGCACTGTGCATTCCAAGTTACAGCTCAGGAGTCTCAGTGACTTGTCCAACATGAGAGCTCCTTTTCCATTTCTCAACCCCCAGATTCCTCAGGAGTAGGAAACTGAAAACACTGACTCAGAAAAGCTCCTTTCCTTCCTAATGATTGTGCTTTGTCCTTCCCATTTTACAGTGCTCTTGGAAATGTGCTGGTGTGATCTGGATCTGTGAGCAGCCCTGACCTCACACAGCACTCATCCAACGGCAGGAAGACCCTGCCTGGCCCCTGCTGGGGTTCTCGCCACCCACCGACAGCTTCTCCCTGCAGAGGTGTGGGCAACTACCCAGGCAGGATGGGACCTGAAACCAGCAGGCAGCAAAGTCCCTGCCCTGGCACGAAGAACCCCGGAGCACAGGGACCCTGCTCTGCAGGACAGCCCCGGGCACCCCCGGCTGCACCCCCACCTTCCCACCCTGCAGCCATCCCTGGGAGAAGGAGCCCACCCGCACTGTCCCTCTGACGGTGCTGCAGGGAAGGCCTGCCCAGGAGAACATCCTCCTCCTGTGCAACAGAGAAACTGGGAGAGTCCTGACAGATGCGCAAGGCTCTGGGATGTGGTAGCTTTAGGAGATTCCTCCAGGAACACAAGCGACATTGCCCTGCACCTGTAGACTCACTCTGCAGAGGAGTGGGAAGTTGTGTCCCCGAGCAAAGTCTCAGCTGAACACCTGCCATCTTTCCGCTGCCTTTAACCTCCCTCTGCCTTGCTTCTCTTCTCTCGTGGCTACAGGCAGTGCCCTCGGCCCTGCTGGGCTGTGCAGAGGAGGTGCTCCTGGGCAGAGCTGTCTCTCTGCAGTGCTGCCCGCTTGCCAGGAGCTCCCTGTGTGCCAGGAGCCCGGCCCAGCTGAGCAGCACAGCAAGAGCCAAAGGCAGCCCTTTCTCTGCCCCTCTGGCTTCCCTGCAGCTGTCCCTGGGGCTCCAGGGGAACCTGCTGTGGAACAGGCT
>NW_020917924.1:0-330 GCF_003984885.1 Neopelma chrysocephalum | reverse complement strand
TGGGGCTGGAGCTGGATTCATAAATGCTGCACTCATGTCTTGAACCACTGGGAAACGGAAAATGGACTTCCTATTGTTTGCTTGCTTTCCTATCACTTTTCATTACATCAATCCTGCCAGACAAACAAATCGGGAAATCAAAAGGGAAAATGCAAATCACATCCTACTTCCTTGTGGACAGTGCGTGGCCACAGCAGCTCTGAAGATGATCAGCAGCTTTCCCACGCACGGGGGACCCAAGAAATAACAAGGCATTGTTTCCTGTCACACTTGGACACACGAGGGGCTGTTCTTACCCAATGATTTAAACACTGTTGTTTTCTCACGCAG
>NW_020917923.1:0-424 GCF_003984885.1 Neopelma chrysocephalum | reverse complement strand
TCAAATTCAATAGTAGACAATGAATTAGAAAGGGTATGAAGAATAACATTTTTTTTGTGGAAAACAATATTGCAAGAAAAAAGAGAACAGCTCCCACAAATTATTGCCATAATAAATGTGAGAAGGAAGGCTGGGCCATCCATTCTGAAGGTTATGGAGCAGAAAACAGAAACATTTTTGCTTCTGAAAAACATCCAGTCATCATTTTCTTCAGTGTGTCCTTGAGCTCCTGGTTCCTCAGGATGTAGATGAGGGGGTTCAGTGCTGGAGGCACCACTGAGTACAGAACTGACACCACCAGATCAAAGGATGGGGAGGAGATGGAGGGGGACTTCAAGTAAGTAAACAAGCCAGTGCTGACAAACAGGGAGAGCATGGCCAGGTGAGGGAGGCAGGTGGAAAAGGCTTTGTGCTGTCCCTGCTC
>NW_020917922.1:0-355 GCF_003984885.1 Neopelma chrysocephalum | reverse complement strand
GCAGAGCCAAGGTCCCCCCATCCCTCTGTGCCCTGTGGCCGCTGAGGCGGCAGCGCAGGCCCGAGGCGGTGCCGGGTCCCGGTGCAGCCGGGGCAGAGCGGCGGCTGCGCGAGCGGCAACCCCGGCGGTGAGTGCGGCAGCCCCGGGGCAGCGGCGGCTCCGGGCACAGACGCCGGCGGCAGCCGCTGTGGCGGCGGAGCAGCGACTCCGAGGCGCTGCAGGAGCGCCGGCTCCGCTTCCAGGCGCCGGCAGTGTCGGGAAGCCGGTGCCGGGCGGCTGCGGGGCAGCGCAGGCCTAAAGCGGCAGCGGCGGCAGCCTCGTGGCAGCGGCGGCTCCGGGCAGACACGGCCCCGCT
>NW_020917921.1:687-1472 GCF_003984885.1 Neopelma chrysocephalum | reverse complement strand
CATTCCCCACATGTGTAGGGACGTTCCCCAGTGTGGATGCGCTGGTGTTGGATCAGGGTGGAGCTGTCAGTGAAGCTCTTCCCACATTCCTTACACATGTAGGGCCGTTCCCCAGTGTGGATGCGATGGTGTTTGATCAGGTGGGAGTTCTGGTTGAAGCTCTTCCCACATTCCCCACATGTGTATGGACGGGCCCCAGTGTGGATGTGCTGGTGTCGGATGAGGCGGAAGCTCTTTCTGAAGCTCTTCCCACATTCCAAGCATCTGAAGGGCTTCTGCCTGCTGGGAGGCTGCTCAGGGACCACCAGGTCACAGCTCTGCCTCAAGCTCTGGCCACCTTCCCAGCACAGGCTGGGTGTTTCCTCCTCAGAGCACCCTGGGCTGGCTTTGGAGCCCCTCCTGCAGGGGGATCTCGGCCCCTTTTCCTCCCCGCTGCCTTCCTGCACCCTGGAGCCCTTCAAAACGGCCTCTCCCACCAGGGTCTGCTGGGGGCATTTGTCCTCCGGGCTCTCCGTCCTCAGCTCGGGGCCTGGGGCAGGAAGCAAGAAGGACAGGGAGGGGATTTGCCTCCGGCCCACAGGGAAGGCCAAGGACATCCCCCCCAACTCCGGCCCCGGCAGGACGGCGGCGGCAGTGGGGTTGTCCTGCAGCCGGGGGCCATGCTGGGCTGCCAGAGCCAGCACAACACCCGCCCAAAGGGACACTGACTTCCTCCTCACCTGCCTGGGGGGCCCAAGACATCTTCCTCTTCCTCGCAGCCTCCTCCTCCATCCGACCAAGCTTTG
>NW_020917921.1:0-587 GCF_003984885.1 Neopelma chrysocephalum | reverse complement strand
CATCTTCCTCTTCCTCGCAGCCTCCTCCTCCATCCGACCAAGCTTTGGGAAGAACAAATCCTGATGGGGGGAAAAACAAGGGCTGAGCGTGTTGGCTTGGGGGTTCCTCCTGCCCAAGTCCATCTCTAGAACTCACCGGGCATCTTGTGCCCATAAAAACCTCCAAAACACCAAGACTCAGCCCAGAAAAACCCAAATCACCAAGATTCAGGTAAAAAATCCCTCAGAAATAGCAAGAAGACTTTCGCCCCTATAAACTGCAAAAAGTTGAGATTCAGTCAAAAAATACTCCAAAATATGAAGATTAAACAAAAAATAAGATGTTTAATTGGTAGGATGAGGAGAGCAAAGTCATTTCATGAGCACCTGATTGAATTGTTACATATTAATCAAAAGCTGTATTAATGTAGTGTCCCTTAAAACTCAATTTTTTTTTCCCATTTTCAGTGTAGAGAATAAATATGAACTGGACTCCTCTGCTGTGCTGTGCCAATATCCTGGGATGTGCAGTTTCCACGTTTGCAAGTATTAAAGGCAACGTTTTGCCTACCAGTGCCAAAGGCTGGTCTGTGAAGTTTAGTGTGAGA
>NW_020917920.1:0-1503 GCF_003984885.1 Neopelma chrysocephalum | reverse complement strand
GTGTCCCCAGGACACCCCCATGTCCCCCAAGTGTCCCCAAGTGTCCCCAGGACACCCCCTCGTACCCCAAGTGTCCCCAAGTGTCCCCAAATGTCCCCAGGACACCCCCGTGTCCCTTGAGTGTCCCCAAGTGTCCCCAGGACACCCCAAGTGTCCCCAAATGTCCCCAAGTGTCCCCAAGTGTCCCCAAACGTCCCCCCGCTGTCCCCAGGCTGGGCCGCAGCGACGGGGACGGCGCGTGGTGCCCGGCGGGGCCGGTGTTCCCGGCGGAGGAGGAGTTCCTGGAGGTGGACCTGGGGTCGCTGCACGTGGTGACGCTGGTGGGGACGCAGGGACGCCACGCGGGGGGACACGGCCGAGAGTTCGCCCACCAGTACCGGCTGCGCTACAGCCGCGACCGGCGGCGCTGGATGCGCTGGAGGGACCGCTGGGGGCACGAGGTGACAGCGGGGACGGCCTGGGGACGGCCTGGGGACGGCCGGGGGACCTTGGGCTGTGGTGGGATCGGATCCCTGTGAGGGCGATGAGATCCCGGGGGTCAACGGGATCATTGGGACATCCCAAAGGTCAACGGGACATCCCAAAGGTCATGGGATCACTGGGAGATCCTGGGGGGTCATGGGATGTCCCAAATGTCAATGGGATCATTGGGAGATCCTGGGGGGTCAACAGGATCATTGGGACATCCCAAAGGTCAACGGGATGTCCCAAAGTCATGGGATCACTGAGATATCCTGGGGGTTCAATGGGATAACTGGGAGATCCTGAGGGGTCAACGGGATCATTGGGACATCCTAAAGGTCAACGGGGTCACTGGGAGATCCTGGGGGGTCAATGGGATCATTGGGACATCCCAAAGGTCAGTGAGACATCCCGAAGGTCATGGGATCACTGGGAGATCCTGGGGGGTTCAACGGGATCACTGGGAGATCCTGGGGGTTCAACGGGATCATTGGGACATTCTGGGGGTTCATGGGATATCCCAAAGGTCAGTGGGGTCACTGGGAGATCCTGGGGGTTCAACGGGATCAGTGGGAGATCCCAAAGGTCAACAGGACATCCCAAAGGTCAATGGGATCAGTGGGAGATCCCAAATGTCAATGGGACCACTGGGAGATCCTGGGGGTTCAATGGGATCACTGGGAGATCCCAAAGGTCAACGGGATCACTGAGATGTCCGGGGGGTCAATGGGATCACTGGGAGATCCTGGGGGGTTCAATGGGATAACTGGGAAATCCTGGGGGTTCAACGGGATCATTGGGAGATCCCAAAGGTCAACGGGATCATTGGGAGACCCCGGAATGCCAACGGGCTCCCTGAAGACCCCCCATGACCCCGCCCCGGGAGGGGTTTCCAACATCCCTGGGGGGGGTTCCCAACATCCCCGGGGGGGTTCCCAACGTCCCCGGGTCTCCCCCGCAGGTGATCGGGGGCAACGAGGACCCCGAGGGGGTGGTGCTGAAGGACCTGTCCCCGCCCCCCGTGGCGCGGGCGCTGCGCGT
>NW_020917919.1:0-2033 GCF_003984885.1 Neopelma chrysocephalum | reverse complement strand
TTCCACCCCCGTCCCCTTTCAGCCCTGTCTGCATCCCATTCCTCTGCATCTCCATCCCCATTCCTATCCCCTCTTCCCGTTCACATCCCATCCCCAAGCCCATCCCATCCTATCCCTATTTTGATCCCATCTCACGTCACCCCATTCCAATCCTATCCCCATCCCCTTCCCATTCTATCCCTATCTCTATCCCATCCCACCCCATTCCCATCGCATCCTACCCCATCTCCATCCCTTCCCATCCCCATTGCATTTCCATCCCATCCTATCCCCATCCATCGAATTCCCATCCCACCTCACTCCATCCCCACCCTCATCCCTATCCCCATCCCCATTCCCCACCACTCCCATTCCCACTCCCAACCAGGCTCAGCCCCATCAGGATGGAGCTGTCCGGGCAGGATCTGCCCTGTTTGCAACCGGCCATTGGTGTTCCTCATTTGGGCTAATTAACACTTCTCTTCCCAGCCCAGCCCAGCCCAGCCCCCTCCCACCCGTCACCTCAGCGATGTCCTCGGGGGTCTGGCCCAGGCTGGCGAACACATCCCTGGAGTTCCTCAGGTAGAGGTCGGTGAAGATTTTGGCCGTCTCGGGGTCCGTCCGGGAGTAGTCGGCGCGTTCGGCCTCCTCGTACAGCTTCGTCTCGAACTCCGTCACCACCGGCCCCGGCTCCACCAGGCTGATCCTGCCCGGGGAGGGGGCGCTGGGCACTGGGCCCCCCCCAAACTCCCCGTCCCGGGGGGCTGCAGCCCCCCCCCCAGTCCCACACTCACGCCACGTTGAAGCGCAGCGCCTGCACCACCAGGCTCTCGCAGAAACCCTCCACCGCGAACTTGGAGGCCGAGTAGATGTCGTTGAAGACGATGCCTGGGTGGGTTGGGGGGTCCCGGTCAGGGCTGAGGGCGGGGCTGGCCCCCCCAGGGTGCCCCGTGCCCCCGTACCCTGCAGGCCCATGATGCTGCTGATGACCACGATGTGGCCTCCGCGGCGCCGCTTCATGTCCGGCAGCACCTCCTTGACGAGGCGGACGAGGCCGAAGAAGTTGGTGTCCATGAGGCTCTGCATGGCCGCCAGGCTCTGGCTCTCCAGCGGGCCCACCATGCCCACCCCGGCGTTGCTGACTGAGGGCACGGGGCATCAGTGGGGGCAGACCCCAGGTGGGGGGATCCCACACCCTGGGCATGGAGGGTCCCTGGCGCTCAGAGGGTCCCCAGCGTGGGATGTCCTGGCAGTGAAGGGTCCCTGGTGCACAGGGTGTCCCCAGCATGGGGGGTCCCTGTTGCAGGGGGTCCCTGGTGCGTGTGGTCAGGGGGTCCCCTTTTCCTTAAGGATCCCTGGCACAGAGGGTCCCCTTGTGCTCAGAGGGTCCCCAGCATGGGATTTCCTGGGTTTGGAGGCTCCCTGGCACAGAGGGTGCCTGGTTCATGGGGTCAAGGGGTCTCTGGTGCATGAGGTGTCCCTGTCATGCCCCCCACCAGCACTGGGGGCACAAAGTGTCCCCAGCCTAGGACACGCTTGGCAGGAACAGCCCCCAGCACAGGGAGTGTCCCCACCACAGGCTGTCCCCGTCACGGAGGTTCCCAGCCCAGGGCTCCCCACGGCCAGGGCGGGACAGGGGTGCCAAGGCTCACCCAGGACATCCACGTGGCGCCCGGGGATGCTGTCGAGGCAGGCTCGGATGGAGCCTTCGTCGCACACATCCAGCTGTTTGATCTCCAGCGTCCGGCCCAGCGCCGGCCCCGCCGCCGCCGCCAGCGCCGCGCTCCGGCCCACGTTCCTCATGGTGGCAATCACTGAAGGGGGGGTGGCACGGGCGGCTCAGCCCCGCATGGGATCCCCCCGGGAGCCAGGGGGTCCCTCCTCTGCCCCGCTCACCTTGGAAGCGGCGCTGCTTGTCCCGCGCCAGCCGCACGGCCAGGGCCAGCCCGATGCCCGAGGAGCAGCCGGTGATCAGCACCGTCTTGGGAGCCATGGCACGGCCTGTGGCCCACATCCCAGCCCCCCCGCCTTTATAGCAGCTGCCCCGGCCCTGG
>NW_020917918.1:769-1280 GCF_003984885.1 Neopelma chrysocephalum | reverse complement strand
CCGGTCTTGCGTGACCCCGGGGTCTGGGAGACTCCAGGTCCCGGTATCACCGTAGCCCCGGGACTGGGGGTGCCGGGGTGGGCAGCACCTCCCGCGGGCTGGAGAGCAGCAGCCCCGGGGTGGGACAGCCCGTAGCCGCGCGTAAGCCTTCACCGTCACCGGGACCGCCGGCATCCCGCGGTGACCCCCCGGGTGACCCCACACCGTGCTCCCCCTCCCGGGGTGCACAGGAGGGGCCGGTGCCCACCACTGCACCCCCCGGCACTGGCTGCAACCCCCTATTCAAGGTGGCCGTGCCCCTGCTGTCCCTACCCCAGGTGCCCCTGCCCTGGTGACACCCAGACACCTCCCCATGCCCTGGTCACCGGCTGCTCCCCTGCTGCCAGACCCGCCCGGTGACACTGGGGTGTCACCAGTGTGGTGACACGGCCCCGTGCCACGTCCTGGCCGTGTCCCCTCACATGCAGTGGGAGCTGCTGGGTCAGGGTATGGGGGCATTGGTGCCAGGATG
>NW_020917918.1:0-759 GCF_003984885.1 Neopelma chrysocephalum | reverse complement strand
ACACTGGCTATTTTACCCTTCTCATTGGTGTTTCTGGGATAAAATATCCATGAACAAGAGACAAATTTAGACAGACATGTCAAGGAGTTCTGAAATTTATCAGCTGCCTCAATAGTTAGAAGTTCCCCATAGCAATGTTGGGGTTTTTTTGTTTCAGTTTGTTTTGTTTTAGTTTGGGGTTTGTTTCGGTTTCTGTTTCTGTTTTTGTTTTGGTGTTTTTGTTTTTGTGTTTTTTGTTTGTTTCTTTTTTAAAATACTTTGTTTTCAAATAGTAAATCATGATCAAATTGTGATTAAATCCCATGTGTCCATCCTGCAGTGAGTTGAACTCTTCCAACCCCCTGATCCAGGTTTGATCCTGGGAAGGTGGATTATGGTACTGAGGATGTTTATTTCAATTTTTTTTTTTTACAGTAAGTGTGAAAGGTCTGACCCAAAGATCTTGTAACTGTTCATCCAATAGATAAAGATTAAATAAAGTCTGGAAAAAAATGCAAAAAATCAAAAATAGAATTAAGATTTTTAAAAAAATTAAAAAAATAATGCAAATATATCTCACCAGCAGAGAGAAAGAAGGTCCAGAGAGACCTGACACTGAGTTCAGATGATGGGAGGGGCAAAAGAAAACCTGAATTGATGTAAAACTGGTCCCCAGGGTGTGGTGGCTGCGATGACTCTTCAGCACAACCCCCAAGCCCAGCGTGAGCTGGTGGCTGCAGACACAACCCCACTGAAATGGGATGGAATGGGACACCCATG
>NW_020917917.1:288-960 GCF_003984885.1 Neopelma chrysocephalum | reverse complement strand
GAGAGATACGGTGGGGGGTGTTGGGGTGCAGTGGGGTATGGTGGGGGGTGTTGGGGTGCAGTGGGGTATGGTAGGGGGTGTTGGGTTCAAACAAGGGGTGGTGAGGTGCAGCTGGGGGTGTTGGGCTCAAATGGGAGGTATCAGGGTCCAGTGGGGGGGGGGACAGTGGGGCGTTATCGGGGTCGGGGGGGGGTGGTGGGGTGCAGTGGGGGTTTCAGGGTCTGGGGGAGGGCATTGGGGCCCAAGGGGGGGTGTTGGGGTCCCACAGGGGTGTCACCCAGGGGTCCCACCCCCAGCCTGCAGAGGAGAAGGCGCAGCTGCTGCAGAACAGCGAGTACCAGGAGCGCATGGTGGAATCCACCTTCCTGTACCTGACCCTGGACCTGCCCACGGCCCCGCTCTACAAGGACGAGAAGGAGCAGCTCATCATCCCCCAGGTGCCCCTCACCACCCCTTGTTTGAACCCAACACCCCCTACCATACCCCACTGCACCCCAACACCCCCCACCATACCCCACTGCACCCCAACACCCCCCACCGTATCTCTCTGTAGCCCCACACCCTCCACTATACCCCAACACCCCCCACCATACCCCAATGCATCCCAACACCCTCTCCCAGACATTCCCTGGCCTCAGCCCCATTTGAACTCATCACCCCCCACTGCACCCC
>NW_020917917.1:0-188 GCF_003984885.1 Neopelma chrysocephalum | reverse complement strand
CCCCCAGCCTGCAGAGGAGAAGGCGCAGCTGCTGCAGAACAGCGAGTACCAGGAGCGCATGGTGGAATCCACCTTCCTGTACCTGACCCTGGACCTGCCCACGGCCCCGCTCTACAAGGACGAGAAGGAGCAGCTCATCATCCCCCACCATACCCCACTGCACCCCAACACCCCCCACCGTATCTCTC
>NW_020917916.1:400-1592 GCF_003984885.1 Neopelma chrysocephalum | reverse complement strand
CCCCCCTCGCTCCCGCACCCTGCGCGGGGGCCCCGATGGAGGCCAGCGTGGCCTGGAGCTCGGGGTGGGCCCAGCCGGCGTAGGGGGAGCGCTCGGCGGCGCGGGGGTCCCTGAGGGGCTCCCCGGGGGCCCCCCCCGGCCCCGCTCCCGCCGCCTCCGCGCGCTCCGCCGCCATCTTGTCCCGCTCCCGCCGCGGCCAATGGGAGGCCGCGCCGCGCGATGACGTCACCGCCCCGGAGGAGGAGGGGGCCCGATCGGCTCTGAGTGATGACGTCACGGTGAGGGGTGGATCGACCGTCTGAGGGAGTGATGACGTCACGGACAGTGGGGGGGCGGTGGTGACGTCAGGCAGGGCCGCGTCGCTCCGGCGGTGACGTCACAGCATCCCCCTCAATCCCCCTCAGCGGGTTGCACCCCCCGTAGGCCTCAGGCCACGCCCACTTCATTAGAATGACCCCGCCCATCCCCGCCTGCCCGCCCTCACCCGGCTCCGCCCACTGTGTCTTCCTTTGCATAGCCCCGCCCACCACGCGAGTGCGGGCTCATTTACATAGCCCACCGCGGACCCACAGGCTCATTTGCATAACCACACCTGGCTTGGTTCTTCTAATTTGCATAGCCCCGCCCATACCAAAATATCATTTGCATAACACCTCCCACCTCTCACAGCGCGCGGCTCGTCCTCATTTGCATAGCCACACCCACCAGTGTGAAACCCGCGCCTCTCCTTCTGGCCCCGCCCCGAATTCATTCATTTTCTGTGAGCCCCACCCTTTTGTGGGCGTGGCTCCGTGGCAGACCACGCCCATCGCTGACCTCTATTTACAACAAACCCCGCCCAGCATGGGCGTGTCTTTCCCTGACCCCGCCCCCCGGGGGGGCGCGGCCTCTCAGTCTCTTCCTTCCTCCCGGATGTGACGTCACCCCGGTCTCACCCGGAAGTGCCGCCGCAGGTGAGCGGGCGCGCGGGGGGGGGGCGGGGCCGGGAAGGGGGTCCCGGGGGGGGTTTTGGGGGATCCCGGGGGGGGCCTCTGAGCCCCCCTCGATTCCCCGGGGGTCTCTGATCGCCCCCCGTGCCCCCCCAGCCCCGCCATGTCCCGCGCCACCAAGCGGAAGCACGTGGTGCAACAGCTGCTGCAGGACAGCGTCCAACCCCGAGCGGCGCAGAGCGTCGTCAGGGTGAGGGGGGGGG
>NW_020917916.1:0-300 GCF_003984885.1 Neopelma chrysocephalum | reverse complement strand
GAGGGTCCCGGGGGGGGTTTGGGGGGTCCCGGGGGGGTCTCTGAGCCCCCCCCGATCCCCCGGGGGTCTCTGATCGCCCCCCGTGCCCCCCCAGCCCCGCCATGTCCCGCGCCACCAAGCGGAAGCACGTGGTGCAACAGCTGCTGCAGGACAGCGTCCAACCCCGAGCGGCGCAGAGCGTCGTCAGGGTGAGGGGGGGGGACACCGGGGTGGCGTGAGGGGCATAGGGGGACATGGGGGGACATGGGGGGATAGGGGGACATGGGGACATTGGGGGGACATGGGGGGACACCGGGGGGG
>NW_020917915.1:0-17401 GCF_003984885.1 Neopelma chrysocephalum | reverse complement strand
TCTTAATATGCAAACCAAGGAATTGTAGAAGGAAAATCAACTCCTTCATGCGCATAAATATCCACAATTTTTATTTAATTATTTCATTTGTCAGTAAATACAATTAATACCTCTTTTGACACTTTCTATATACTTCTTTGACCTCCACAGTAGTTTTTTCTCAGCTCATCCCCATTCATTGATTACGTAATTTCAGTTTTTCTCTTTGATTCTCTCTGATGAGGATTTTGTACACGCAATGGATTAAAAAAATAAAGCCAAGAAGTTGGAGGGGACAGGGGCTTGGGGGCAGGGATTGTACTATTTTAACAGCAAATGGAAAAACAAGAACTTGCTAAAGCAAAATAAAGGACTCAAACGTTGATATGCACTAATTGCAGATTAAATCCTAAACTTCTGTTGTTGACTGTACACCATCCATTGCCAAGTTCAAATAGCTAATGTATTTAGAGTGGAAAAAGCAGCCCTCTGTAAAGGATTGTTTCTAATGCCACAGCATTAGAAACTTTGGAACAGCATTAGCACTATGGAAGTCAAGCAGTGTGCTGAGAGGAGGCATTCTCTTGGAAGTTAAAATTCATAGGCAGGTACACTTTTTGGTCTGAAAATGCCCTGGTTTGAACCCTGCAAGGCTGCAACTGAAAGGCTCTTCAGCTTCACACCAGGTCAACTGGACATAAAGAAAGTGGCATGTGACACTTTAGAAGGGAGACTTTGGGAGAAGGGCTGGGAATTCAGCAAACAGCAAGAAGAAAAGTGGCAGCTCCAGGAAAGGGAGACTTGACGATACTTCATTCCTTCTGACCTGTTTGTTCTGCCCTCCTCTGCCAGTGACACTTACCCAGGCACTGGAAGGTGAAAAACCACAAGCAAATTGCCTCTGGTGCTCTAAAAAGCCACCCATTGGTAAAATGGCAGCTGCATAACAGGTGAAAACCAGCTCTATCTGCTACATTAAAGCTCTAATTTAATTTGGCAGAAAAGCACTTGCAAATCAAGCAAATGTGACACAACCATTCTCCCTTGTGTTTGGCCATGTCCAGGAACTACAGCCCCAGCTGTTTTGTTTTCCATGCACTGCTCTAATACACCATCAGTAAAAATAAAACACATACTCCACCCCTGCACTTGATTCCCTCTGAGACTTATTTGAATTTTTCTTCTATTCAGGCTCTGTCTTCCCTGATAATAACAATAATCTTTATCAGTGTCTTCACTACAAAAATGTGGAATTTCTGCATGACCTGCCTGCACACCACAAACACTGTGTTTCATTTTAAACAGTGCACATTTGCAGACTCCTATTGGCATGACTCATGGATACAGTCAGTTGTGAAAGGCTGCTGCACCGCTGTCCTCAGCTCGGATTTAATAAATGATTTTTGAAGTGAAGGCTCACAAAGGGTTCTTGCAGCTTTTCAGGTTTCAGAAAAGCCTTTTACCCCTGATAAAGTCTGATGCTGATACTTACACACGACTTTCAAAGAAATTTATGCCCCAAAATGACATGCCACATGCAAGGTTTCACCAGATGATCTTAAAAGCTAAACTTATTTACTCCTAGGTATTGATTTTATATGTATTTATATTTATATTTAGAATAAATATATTTTAATTATCAACTCTTCTCTGCGTTCTTCTGGCTTGTGTGTTACCTTGTGTTTGAACTCCCTTCTGTACTGTTCTTGCTTAGCTCAGTGCTGGGAGTTGACCTTTTATTGCAATGAGAAACAAGGCCTTGGGCAAGGCAAGTACAAAATAAATGGACCAAAGTAAAATCTGACGGATTGCTTGAGTTTTCACGTCAAACTGCTAATGCAAACGTTATTCCTCATAAATCACTTTACTTTCCAAAATTTCCTCCACGTAAATTTAGCCTTTACGTGCCACAGCATTACACTCACTGACAATGCACACACACTAAAATGTAATTCCAACCCGTGTCTTCTAAGGGGTGGTTTAATTCTTCCAGAGGAGCTCTGAAAGTGTTAAATTCTTTTCTTCAAAAAGATGCTGTGTCCTTCTTCTGTGACCCCAGAAAACAACCTGGAGCTAAATGTCAGTGTTCTGCATGCCTGTGGTTGGGCCACAGAGTTTCTCTGTGGGTATTGTTGGATGCTGCTAACTGGGCACTTCTTCCACCCACTCCACCCCCAAAAAAAAAATTAAAAAAAGAAAAAGTGATTTTACCAATGGATTTCTTTCTGAGCTATCCTGGTCATGAATTTCTGTCAAATCAGAGCAGCATTGTGCCAGACAGCAGCGAGCAGACGGTTCAGTGGTTACATCATTCTCTTTGAGGTGTTCCACAAAGCTGGTGGGGCAGGCCCAGGCTGTAGAGGGGACTGCATGGGGCAGCACAGCACCCAAAGAGCACACCCAATTCCATCCTAATGCTCTGGGGAGCAGGGGCAAGTCCTGCTGATGCATCAGCCTCAGCCAACTCCCCCTCCACTCCAGCAAGCCCACAAGTACCACTGAAGAAGCAGCAACACAGGACGAACTAATGATGTGGAAGAAATAAGTTGGGCATAATCTTCTACACTTTGCCTAATTGGGGAGGGAGAACACGACATAGGTCACTGTTATGCTCAGTAACTCCCTGCAGACAACTCAGGAAACTTTAGGAAGGTTTCTACAGGAGCATCCTCCAGGTCAGATCCAGAAAAAGCAATTTTAATCATGCTAAAAAAAAGAGAATCAAAGGAGATGTATAAACAGAAATCTCCAGAAAATGTATTTCTCCAGGGGACTCTCCACTCAATTCCCTTTGTAGGACTTAACAGAAATGAATTTTGAGTCTCCCTACAACACCACAACTGCTCCTAGTTTTCTTACATGGAAACCTTTGAGTTCAAAAGCAGCTCTGTATTATATCCAGCAATGTAGGATGTCTTTGATCTTGGAAGAGATGCCTTAATGATTAAAACCATGGTGTGTGTGTAAAAGAATTCAGCCATTGTACCAATGATTTCTCATTGCTATGCACACATTGATCAGGATCCTGCCTCAGAACAGCAGTTTTCTTCTAATGCCTCACAGACTTTTGCTCTGACAGTCCAGACTGTTGTTCTGAACAACTTTGGTTAATTTGCCTTGCTTCCATGGTATAAAAACAGTGCCAACCCACCACAATGCCATTGCCCCCTCAAACTTAGGGAGGGGTCATTTCAGCCAGACATTCACTCAGTGACATCTATTTCTGCAGCTTTCTAAGCTTTCTCAGCCTTTTTACACAACAGGCTCCTTCATCCCATAGCCACAATAGTCCTCATTTACACTCAAGAGCAGTGGAATGATTTACAAAGTGTGGAAGGTAATTGCAGCATCCTAATTGTTCTTCCTCTAAATTTACTCCGAACAATGAAGACACTAATGGTCTCATTAACCTTATCTTGCCTTAATGCCTATATTATATTTTTGGCAGATCACGTTTAATTCAGTTACCCCACTGACCTTTCTTTCCATTGCATAGACAGCTTCTTTTTGTCAGCAGGTTATCATCTCTTGGTGTGAACATGGAAGAGAAGAAGGAGTGGTTCACTGCTGAATCAGAAAGAGAAGAATTTCTAACTAATTGGTCAAAAATCCTAACAAATTGGAGTCAGAGTAAGACAAAAATTTGACCCATTTTGTTCTGGGTTAATGGACAAAGTTCCCTAATTATATTTGAGTTAGTGTGTCCCTCTTTTCCTCTCTACATACAATGCAGCACATGCATAAAACTAAAGTATGCTCACAGGTAGGTGTAGATCCATTCATTCCAAAGTTTTAAGGGATTGAACTGACAACAAAAGAGCAAAAAACATCAAATGGCCTGCAAAAAACAGCTCTGGGAAATAAGTTGAGTAACCGACTTGTTGCTTCCAGGTACAAATCAATGACATCTAAAATAAGTGATATACAGGAGCCCTGATTTATTAGCTGATGTCAGAATTGGCAGTTTAGTTAAAAAACTTCAAAACCACAAATTTGTTCTCAGATGATATTCAGCCTCTAAGTTTACTTTGATGCTGGAAAATCGAAGTGAAAAGCTCACCAGTAGTTAGATAGATAATGATTTGGTTTGTTTTATTCAGAGCAACTACTCAAAATCAGACTGCTAACATTGATGAGCACCCTTTAGTAGAAAGCTCAAAATGCTGACATGGAAAAGCTGCTTAATCGATTAGGGATTTAAGGAAAGCAATGTTTGTAGGGAGATTTACTATATATACATATTTTTGCTTATTTTTAGCTTAATAGAATAAAGGTTTGGATAAAAAAATGCTCATTTTGTACATGTAAGTCTTCTTTAAGGCTGGAATAGAAGAAGTCTTTAACATTAAATGCAAATCGAGAATATTTGCTGAACCTTGTAACATCCAAAACAGTTAAATCCCTTCTTATAAACCAAGCCCCTAAAAAGCTGAAGGCAAAGTGCTTATGATGAAGACTCTAAGTGAGGGTTGGGGTTATCCATTTGTCTCTGTTAGGTCTTCAAACAGAAGCTAAATCTCAGGTGGTTCCCCAAGAACCACCAAAGATATTTTCTCCTCTATGATGTTTATAAGGACAAAAACAGAAAAAAAAATCATCTCATTTATGTTAATTCTTTTGGGATTATTGCAGGAAACCTCAAAGGCTCAAGGTTCTGCAGCATGTCCCTTTCTGTTCATGTTACCCGTGCTCTACAAATCCAATGAGTTTTCCTTCTATCAGTGTTATTTAATGGATGGATTCTTTCCATCAGCTGCTTTTACATGCTCTTCCATCTTCCACATCAATCAAAACACGTCTCAGACTATTGCCATCTTTTTTTTCTGGATAGCTTTGGACTCTGTCAAGTCCTGGCATATATGATACATTTACTTCCTGTAATATTGGAATTTTTCCTGAAGCAATTACTTTCAAAGGCCTTCAGATGTCTGCCTGTATCTTTGGTGAATTCTTGCCTTATTAAGGTAGAAATACATGTGAGCTCCTGCCAGGGAACAGTAAAGTGGAACTTTCCCTTACACTGCAGATTTTCAATGACCAGAGCCATAGTTAGCTGCTGAAGTGTTATGCCAATTCCATACGTTATTCCTGAGTTTGTGCTTCTGCCAAGCAGAATTCTGTTAATTCTTTGTCCTCCCGTGTTGCTTTATTTTGTAATGTGCTGCTACCGGTGAGTCTTAGAGCTCTGAATAGATTTCTTTTTCTCCCAAAACAGTAATGATTTTTCAATTGCTAATGATAGTGCTGCTCACAGTGTATTATTTTAGCTGAGACATTAACATCCTGTCCCAAAAATCTGTGTACTGGCTGCCCTCAGCTGAGCCATGTGGCGTATGGACTCGGCATCCCTACACTTCTCAGGGTCAGTGCCAAAAGGGGAGAGGTGAGGGACTGCACCTGGATTTGATGCCATGTCTGTGGTCACATAAACACAGACTGGATGCCTGCATCACATGTGAAAGCTGCTCCTCATCACACACCCCGGTGGAAACCAACTTTTTTGTCGTTCTGATATTTATCAAAATGTCCCCGAATCACTGGAGGAAGACATTGTCAAAACTTCTTAGCGTCTGGGAAGTCGGCGGCAAGAATCTTTTTGCCACACAAAAAGGTTTTGGATATGCTTTTGAAAGGGGAAAAAATTGCCCCAAAACCTTTCTGGACCTACCCCCAGGCTGTTTGGTCCCTTAGCTTCAACTCACTGACTCTTTTCTCCCCCTTTCCCCTTCTCCCCCAAGCAAAGGCTTCCTCGTCATCTGACCAGCTGCCAAATCTTTGCCATTTTTCATGGCACACAAAATTCCTGGGTTTTGACAAATGAAAACGACAAGAGGCCGCAAAACATCACCCAGTCATGATCACCCAATAAACAGCAAACCAGTGGATCACCACAAGATTTAAACGGTACTTACTGATTTGCGAGACCAAGTGATTACCATGCAATGAATATTTTACACTACATGTTTCTCTGCATTAAATTCTCCCTCCCCAAACCACATTAATTTATTATTTGTCTTCACATGGAAATGAATCACCTTACCTTCTTATATGGATACTTTTTCTGTAATTACACTTGCTTCAAACCCATTTCATATATACAGTTTTCAAACCAGCATAAAATTAAATCAGGAATAACAAATAAACTAAAACTTTCCCTCCAAAGATCATACAGGTGTTTGATGGCAGTGATCTCTGACAAACAATATCTTGAAAGAAGAAGTAGGTAGGGCATGTGATTTCTTGATAAATCTAGAAAAGCAGAGTGCAGGAAAAATTTGGAATAGATCCTACTCCTGTCACAGACTTCCTCCTCTAGATCTACATCTAAAAGTTCCCTGCTCCATCATTGCTGTCTGCACAGTTATGCAAAGGGTAAAACACTTTTAATTTCAAATGGGCAGAATAATCTGACTGTTATTTCTAATTACATTTTGCTAATATTCACTGGAATTGTAGTTACATTACAGCCTGGCCAACAACCATCTCAGGCAGTTTCTAGTAACTGCCTAGAAGGAGGATATTTTAAGTTAAAAACTGAGAGTGCCTGCAAATTGGAATGGTATATGGAGTGATCTTTTCTAAGGTAAGGGTTACAAGATAGCTCCTTGTCTAATTTTCTTTGCCTCCTGATTTTTGCATTCTGTCTACTTATGTTCAATTTTATTATTTTTTCAATTTCCTTAATTACATTTTTTTTGTTCTAGAGTAAATCTCTTAATCTTCAAAACATTCTAAAGGAGAGGATCCCAGGAAATTTTGCAAAGCATATTCAATCATTAAAAGCAGGATATGCTTTTAAACCCTTCAGGTTCTTGCACTCCAGGGGAATCACAGGAGTGGGGATACAGCTCCTCCACTAAGACACAAAGTTGGTTTGAGGATCAATTATCATAGAGCAGCAGGCCTTGATGACTGACAACATTGGATAAACCCATTCCTATATGTTCTTGCCCTAGAAATCAATGTGCAAGTCACAATGGCTGTCAGATGTCCAGTAAAATGATACCCAAATGCTTTCATGCAATAATCTTTCCTGGGATAAAAGAAATATGTGGTTGTCAGCAGACAAAGTATGGAGACGTTTGGGGAGGGAGACAACAATTATTAGACTTTAACTAAGAATGCAGGATATTTGAAAAGAGCAAACCATCTGCTTGAAGAAAAGATGGAACATAATGATGAGACACCTTCTGTGAGAGAGGGATTATCAGAAGGATAAAAAGGAAAATTATATTGCCCTGCTATTTTTTAACATACCCTTAGAAGGATTCATTTTAACCTAAGAATCAAATACTGTATTCTAGCTGACTGATGAACTCTAGTTTGCATTTATAAGAAAAATGTGTCACTGCAGGACATATTTCTTGAGAAAAAGGCCAAATTAATAAGGCTACTAAAGGTCTCAGTGTTATTTTCCTCTAGCAAAGCGACCAATGGAGTGATGCAGTAGTACTGATTTTGTGCCCACATTCAAGGAAAGAGAAGGAAATCACAATGAGTACATCAGTACTGCACATAAATGCATGGGAAAAAAAGCAAATTCACATCTAAAAGGAATGTTTGCTTTGCACTTTATCACTACCAAAAGTGCATACAGAGTGCTCCTGTGATAATAAATTTAATCTGCCCCTCTGGTAAACAATCTACTCTGTGGCAGGGGTACAACGTAAGGAAAAATCCAAACCAGCAGCACTTCAACACGGACACTTCTCACAAACAACTGCATTTTGCAGTATGTACACATGAAAAGTTCAACTGCTGTTGTTCCTGCGGGGTGGCTTAGCTGGAGAAGGTGGATGAATTTGATCAGTGATGGCTTCACAGTGGTCCTGGGGTACTGTGGAGGCACAACAACCAGCCTGGCTCACGTGTGGTAACGCTGGTGCCTGTAGTCAGAGTGCACCCTACAGAGCTGATAGCACACTCCTGCTTTGAGAGATTGATATCTAAGGAGAAGAAATTTTTGCTTGTCATGTCTACCAGTGATACACAACCACGACTCTATGTGCTTGAAATTAGTATGTCAATGCAGGGCAGATTAATCAGTATTTGGGGGCTTCAGCTGGAAGAGGAAGTTTGACCCCACTGGGGCCAGTTGGAGTTGGCTGTACTGCAGAGGTGAACTTTATGTGACTCTAGTCAGACAGACTTCAGAAACCATGGGAAGCAGATCCCTGACATGCTCCTGGACTTGCCAGTGGTGATTCAAAACAAAACACAGAAAAACAAAAAACTGAGGAGAATTTTGTTTATTGCTCTCCCACCTACACAGGTTATACTGATCCATTTCCACTCTGAGCTCCCTCTCTATCAAAGAAGAATAATTCCCTACTGGTGAATAGTAAAGTTTAATTAACATTTATGAACTACTGACTAATATTCATGTGGAATTAAACAGAAAGAACTAAGAACAAAGAGAATATACAATTCAAAACAAAGCCGGATGTAAAATGTAGGGCGTACAGTCATGAATCTCATTTTCCACTTCTGTGTGGTGCAATTTAAAGTACATTTTTAACCTGCCATTTTTGCAGAGGAGAACAAATACTACGCAGATTTAAATAAATATGCACTTTTAAAATACGTGTGTTTGAGACCAGCTGACACATTATGCAAGACAGAATCCAGCGGACTTCTCTTTTGCTTTGCATCACTTTATTTCTCCATCTTCTGTTTCCATACCACATTATTTTCTCTTTCTTTTCTTCACAGTCTCTACTGGTATCTCTGCTTGCCCAGCCCAGAAAGATTTGGTCCGTGTTCCAAAGGGCTGGACAAAAGGACTGGGATTATTTCTGCATGTGAGGAACACAACGACTGACCCACGTTCCCAGGTGTTGCGCAGGAACGTGTCAGGATAGACATGGGATCCAAAATCAGAGGAGCTAAAAGTGGGAGGCAAGTTGTTACCTGTTGCTTAGCAACACCACACTGATGTCACACAAATCATGACCTTGGCATCAGAGTCAGCGCTGTTCACACAGATATCTGCAAACGCATCCTCTGCTGTGGCAGAGCAAAAAAACATTTCATGCCAGCCTGAACATGGGCTGGAGATGCTCTGCGAGCCAAGAGCAAGTTTGCTTCCTCATAAGCCATGAGAATGTGCATGGTAATTAAAGGAATAATCTTAAATTATTAAATTCTGACCTCACAGAAGGAAAGAGCAGCTGGAGTGAAATAAATAGGCCATGACTCAATGAGATTTGCTCAGCAGATATTAAAACTCTATTGAGAGGACATTGAGGAAGGTAGGAAACAAGCTGTTTATCTCCTAATGCATCATATCTGCTTTTTTTTATTTCTAATGTAACAGTTATCGCTTGTATTATATCAATTATTCTTTAATTATGTTTATTAATATATTAAGCTACAGAGTGCAAACATTTTTTCTTTCTTTTCAGGAGAATGTCACAGTCTGTTTCCTTCATTAAATAACAAAACTCAAAAACTTTTGAGATGTAAAATCCAAACTAAGTTTCTTAATAAGTCGAGATTTTTTCTTGACTTACTGAGCTTAAATATTTTGTATCAGATTTTCTATATATATGTTATAATTTAAAAAATTAATTATATTATATTTTGTCTTTTTTCCCTTGAACTGAAAAGAACTTTTTTTATTCAACATCAACTTCTCATGTAGTGTCAAAAAGAAAAGAGAAGGCCAGATTATTGCAGAACTTTGAGTGTGGAAAGCTGTTGATGAAGCTGGGAAAAAATTTTGCTCAAGGCAAACATCCAATAAGAGTGTTCTTGTCATTAGGCTAAAGAAATTCCAGGAAGCTGCTGAGTAGACCTTAACACAGTAAGCTATGGAAGAGTCATGAAATGCTCTCCACTTCAGGGTTTTCTAATTCAAACCCCTAATTTTCCCCTCTGTATCCCTCTTATACCAAAACCTGAAATCTGCCTTCTTCCCACCAACCTGCTCCCACTCATAATCAAAAAAAAAAAAGAACAAAACAAAAAACCAGCTCCTGGTTTCCTAAACAATAAAAACTAAAACCAAAGCCATTGGCCCATGCCAATCATAGAATCCAAGAATGGTTAATTAAATCTCATCTCATTCCACCACCCTGCACCTTCCACTAGACCAGGTAGCTCCAAGCCCTATTAAACCTGGCCTTGGACACCTCCAGGAGCGGAGAGCTAGTCCTAAATTTCATCTTTTTCACAAGTGCTAATGGATTATAAATACATTAGAACACCTGAATGCAGAGTTTACATGGGGAACCTCAACAATCCTGTCTGGTCTTGGATTTTTTTCCTGGTTTTGCAGCCTATATAAAATCCAACAAAAAGGTAATATGGTAAGTGCTTCCTTAAATATCTATTTCCTGAACTTTATCACTGACCCAGCACAAGTCTTCCCTTCCACGTATTTCAGCTTTGTGAAAGCAGCCAAATGGAAATCTCCAATCAAGCACATGGCAGAAGTTGCCATTGTATACATAAAGGAAAAATTGGAGCAGCTGCTTCCCAGCTGGAACACAGGCTTCAGCAAATATTAATGACAAAATGGCAATTTTTGAGTAGACGTAGCTTGAGTCTACCAAAGTGAAAAAGCTGCATCTTCGGGGGAAAAAAGAGCTGTCTGTGATGGTCTTGCAACAGGAAAAACATAATAAAATTGATGGCTGTTTCTAGACTAATAAGTATTTGAGTATAGCAATTTTATGTGATTGTCATGGAATCCTGGAATGGTTTGGAAGGGACCTTGAAGATCATGTAGATCCAACCCCACGCCGTGGGTAGGGACACCCACTGCCAGAAAGAAGAATTAAGGTTTGCCAGTATATCCTCAGAATATCTCAGGCCACTAAGTTACACCAAAATAATTCACATTAAATGCCGTAACTGTGGTTAGGGCAACGTGTGTTAATCCCTGAGAAAAATGAGCATTTATGTGCCACAGTAGAGAGTGACAGAGACCAAAACTCCACCAGAGCCCAAGGGCCCGCAGGGGGAAGAAATTGGTTTGATGAGACTGTCTCAGTTTAATGAGTCTGAAGTGTTTTGCTAAGGAGGGTGAGTTATGAGGAAGACCAAACTCCTCCCTCTAAGCAATTTTAAATCCAAAATTAAAAGGCTCCAATTGAGGAAGTATGGAAAAGAAAAACATAACAGCCTTTTATTAAAGGATGCAGTGGAAAGAAAAAAATTTCAATTGTTTTTTTTAGAACAAGTAAACCTATGAGGTGAGATGCATTCAGGTGGGCTCAGAGGCAAATCACACCCAGTATTGGAGAGGAATCCCATTCCTAAGTGTCTACCAAACTGATATGAGAACCAAAAACAGACAAATAAATTAATTAACCCCCCCTCTTTCCCTATCCTACAGTCCAGAGGTCATGAATGATCCTCCAGCCAGAGCTGCAGAGGATCCACACAAACAGTTCACCCATTCCTTTGCTTCCTGTGCAGATCAAATGAGAGGAAAACCTTCATCCTTTTCTCCAGGTTAAACCCTTCCAAAAGAAACTGGGGGAAACATGAATTTCTTGAATGCTAAAAGCTGTCCAGCTAAAGGCTTGATGTGCCAAAAGATGAGATTCAATGGTTTTTTAAGCAAGGCATTTAATTTGTAACAAAAAACATTTCATAAAAGTCATGTCCTCATAAAATAATGGAAGAAATATTAAAAACACAAAGAGAGAATAACGGAATCATGAGCAAGACACAAAATACATGACTTGGAAAAAAACAAGCAAAAAAACTGACAACAAAATAAACTAAAGAAAACCTGTTGCTTAACATTATTACAGTCAAGTTTGTTTTCATGTATGCATAGCAACATTTAATAATGAATTTTAAATCTTTAATTGAAAAACTACTTCACATTGACTTGAAAAAAATAAGTTCTGTGGACTGATTCTAAATGAAGAGGAAACACCATTCACATCACCCTGACCCTTCAGTCCTTGGAGAGATCAAACAGGAACACAAAGATCGCTGTAACTTGCTTGTCATCTCTTCTTTAAAATAAAGTTTATTAGATCAAAATCAGCCCCAAAACTTTGTCATTCGCAACAGTATTTTAGAATATTATTCTGCATTAAATAAGAAACACAGAACACGTGAAAAACAGACCCATTAATTCTGAATAGAGCCCGTAGGATCTCTCCAGGAAGAATTAGGAGGTTCATGAAAATTGCAATCAACTTCACCTCAGTTAAAGGGAACTTCTTCTGTCTTTTGTCTTCACATCTGAAAAATATACTACATAATTGCTGTGTTTCCTGTCAGATGTGACTGAATGTAATTCTTGAGTTATGTTATCCAAGTACAATATATTAGCTTCATTTGTCTAAGTGACACTTCGTTCAGGTTTCTTATGCCACCTTAAGCAATCATGATAATTTATTATCATCTTCAGCCATGTGATCATAGAAGTACTTTTAGTGTGAAAAGTGCCACACAAACAGAAGGCATTTAACTATCATAATATGTCTCTAATTTTCACATCTCGCTTGGATCTGTTCTAAAAGTACGTGTTGAATAATTCTGAAACCTTCAGAGAAAAAGTCTGATGTAATACCGAGAAACTGAAGCGTGTTTGCAGAGGAAACAGCCTGTACTCATCCTGTTCACAAAGGGGGAAAAAAGAATATTGCCAATACCAACAGTTCTACAGGGGCTAACAGAGTATCTTGTGGTTTTCAGAAAGTCCAGGCTTCAAAACTTGGGATTCTAATAAAAACAAATTAACTTGCAACAGGGTTTATCTCCTGGCCAGTGATGTGGAGCGAGCTTGAAAATTTAATCCAAGCATATATTGATGGCTTCAAACCCGGAATAAGTAAAATGATGTTGTAATTTTAAGAATAATCTAAGAGTTGATTCTCAAGTCATGTTATTAACACTTACAGTTGGAAACTGTTATGTTCTTTTTTATATACTATTCATCTCAATATAAAGATTTATATATCACCGCTCTCTTCCTCAAAACATTACAGGGAGGAAGACTGAGTGTGCCCTGAAAAGCACCTGTCAAGACCCTAATACTTTTATGGTTAACTAATGCACCTTCAGGCAATTGGCTCGTACTGACAGTTCTGGCTCTTCATAAATCTCAGGAAAATGCAGTCTGCTGACAGCACAATTCTTGGGCCTACAGATATCTCCTCTGTTCTGACTCCACTGCCTATCCCAACTACCTGCTTAATTGCTGATTTACTGCGCTGTATTTGCAGTTCTGTCATATTAATTAATCTCTTTTACCTTCTCTGTCACCCTGCGCTCATTGTCATGGAGGTCTGATATTTCCAGGAAGGGCTGGCACACCATCTTACGAGTTCTTTCATCAGTTCTCTCAACCTCTTAATGATTTTCCTTCCCGGCCTTTTCCTATTCATCACATCTTCTTGCAAGCCTTAGATTCTGCATGTAGTCAAAGCAGCCATACAGCTTTTACTGTCACTTCACTGGGAGGCTTTCTGTTCTCACTGCATACTGGAACAGGTAGAAGTGAGGAATCAGTGAGGAATTTATCCAAAATTACTATTGGCATTACACACAGTGCTGCAAGGCTGAAACACGGACAGCCTCTTAACCCGCCAATCAATTCTATAACTTAATAACAACATCGGGAGGATTGTACAGTCTCTGATCAAATTTAAAATAGATTGCTGGAATAAATACTGGAGACAGTGATGGGACTTTAAATCATCAAAACCATCAAAGCAATCCAAAAGTAACCAACTGCAGCTTGCAGCCATTTGATTTCAATTTACAGTATAAATAATTGGGGGTTCTAGTTATTTCCAGGTTTCATGTTTGATTTCCTGCTTTTTAGACTATTGTAGCCCTTGTGATATTTTATACCATGAGAAAGCCCATCTCTCCTTTATCTAAAGGACCAGTTAAAGCAGTGCTTCGGATGTGTAAAACTACAAAACCTGTGGCTTGTCCTGTTGTAGCAGTTGGAGATTTTGGGAAAGGGGGCAGGGAAGAGGGATTCTTACATTCTCTGCTAAATCCTTTTTTTTTTTTCCTGCAATGGTGCAGCGGTTCATCTTTGCAGTGGGAAGTGCTGGGCTTTGAACATAACTTGCAGGGCTTTCAGTTCTGCTTAAAGAGCACTTTAAAGGGGACAAAATACTTGGCTAAGACTCAGAACACACAGGCTGCTGTCCTGTCCTAAAACACAGCTGCATTACCAAAACCTAGAACGAACTTCCTCAGCAATGAATAAAGCATAAGCATGCACATAAATAAAACTGATGGCAGCTCATAGCCTGTGTCACTCAGACACTAAACCAACTGTCCACTTATCCTGTTGAAAAAGAATCTTATCTCCTATGCAGAAGTTCCAAAATTTCTAAATAAATTTGTTCACTAATTGCTTTTTAGGAGAGAAAGAAAATCTGAAACAAGCCCCTGTCTGCAGGTCCAGCAAGGTGCTCTTTTCATTTCTCCCATAACTACAGTGTTTGCCATAAGGAGATGCCACACAGAAATTTTTGAATGCCAGCAAAGCATTTGGATGCAAGACGTGGAATCTGATGAATTCCAAAGACTTTGGAGGTTCTATATTGCAAATAAAGCACCCTGTAGGTAATGCTTTTTATTGTTTTTAGCAACAATAAAGCAATTGCTTTTTTATTGTTTTTATTGTTTTCTGCCTCACTTTGCTGACTCCTAACGGTGATATTTTCCATGCTGGAATGTCTGTTGTGTGTTATAGAGAGCAGAACTTGCTCACCCCGATTGCCTGCCCTTGAACAGGAACAGCAGCCAGAGCCTCATCAGGAATTCAGCTTGAATAAATGAACATCTCTTATCACTGCTCTCAACAGCTACTGATAAGCCTCCTTGTTCCCCTTGTTGTCCACATTGCAGCTCTTAATTTTGCATCATTTCCTGCTCTATTGTCGAGTACAAAAAAGAAATTTCTGAGTTTTCATTTGTGCCTCTTGGCACTGTGTTGGCACACTTGCATTTTATTAGGTGAGCACAAGAGAAATTAGTGTTGGAACTTCATACAAAGTAACACAACTTCCTCATTCCTTGCAACTGATTTCTTCTGCCGATATTTAGATCATCAGGGAGCTCCTCCTGTCCTATTCAGGAGTCAGAAGGTAATTAAATCATGCCTTATCTGGCAACAAAGGAATTACATTCAGTGGAATGCATAGGTTGGCCAAAAAAAATCCCTGAGCTGACCTCTCTCGAACAAAGGAAACTGGTTCGAGAGCACAGCGCTATTTCAAGGGGTTCATATGGAGAGGTTCCAGTCGACTGGAAGCTGGGAAATGTTGTCCCAGTTTTCAAGAAAGGCAAGAAGGAAGACCCTGATAATTACATGTATGTCAGTCTCATTTCAGGGCTGGTAAAATTACAGAGAAGTTTATTCTAAAAGTCATTGAAAAGCACTTGAGCAACAATGCAGTAATTGGTCAAAGCCAGTACAGGTTCACGAGGGGAAAGTCCTGCTTAGCCACCTTAACCTCTTTTTATGACAACATCCCCCCTATAGTTGACCAAGAAAAGACAGTGGATTTGTTTTTTTCCAGATTTTACCAAAGCTGTCAATACTTTCTCTCACAGTTTCCTTCTGGACAGACTGCCCAGCACACAGACAGGAAGGTGAATAAAATGCTAGATGAGGGATTGGCAAGCAGGTAAGCCTCAAGGGGTTGTAGTAAAAGAGGAGACATCAGGCTGGAGGCCAGTCACCAGTGGGATTCCACAGGGCTCAATGTTAGGGCTGTTCTCCTTAATGTTTTTATAAATTATCTGAAAGCAGGAATTGAATGTACACTAAGTTTGCCAACGATATCAATGTAAGAGGATCTATGGATTCCCTCGAGGGCAGAGAGGCCTTACAGAGAGTTCTGGATGGACAAGAGAGTTGTGCAATCACCCACCATATGAGGTTTAAAAAAAGCAAGCGATGGATTCTCTACCTGGGGTGGAGTAAACCTGGTTCAAACAAACTGGAGGACAAGAATCTGGAGAGCAGCCCCTCAGAAGGAGACGTGGGGGTTTGGTTTGATGGCAAGTTGAATATGATCCAACATTGTGCCCTGGCAGCCAAATGGCCAGTTGTGCCCTGGGGTGCATCAGTCTGTTGAGGGAGGTGATTGTCTCACACTGTGCTGGTTTGGCCTTTCCTTGCATGCACTCTGTGCTGTTTTGGGCGCCTCAGTTTAAGGACATCAAACTATGAGAAGCTTGTCCAGAGTGACTAAGTGGCAAAAGGTACCAAGGGCAAGAATTATGAAAAGCAGCCAAGATGATTTGCTTTGTTCCACTCGGAGGAGAGAAGGCTGAGGGGTGAAACCATTTCTATCTGCACATTCCCCAAAAGGGGCAGGGGAGAGGGAGGTGCTGGGCACCTTTTTCTGGTGACCAGCAACAGGACAAGGCAAAATGGACTGCAGCTGCATCAGGAAAACATTCAGTTCGGACATTAGGCAAAGCTCCCTCACTGAGAATGCAGTTGGTCACTGAAACACACTTCTAGGGAAGTGATCACAGCACCAAGTCTGACAGAATTCATGGAGTGTCTGGGCAGTGCCCTTAGTTATCTGTTTTAGTTTTAGGTAGTTCTGTGTCGGACAGAGAGTTGGATTCAATGATCCTTATTGCTTCCTCCCAACATAAGATACTCTGTGATTCCTTCCATGCAGAGGGTAAACACTTGGGTAGGTCACTGTTAACTGTGATTCTGCTCTGCTCAGACTCAGGTAGCTGTCCAGCAGAGACCTTGGTTTTGCTTCAAGGGTTTTCTTAATTTGCCATTTAAGACAGATTATCCTATTTAATGATTCTTGGTGGGAAACAGAGAATTCCTGTCACCCTAGGATTTTCTCAGTCAGAAAGAAAGAGCAAGTGATTGAGGAGTTTACTAAGTGCCTTAACAGCTTTGGACTGACCATTGTTGTGCTGGTGACTCTCCTCCTTGCTCCTGCAGGTCTTCAAAGATTTAGACGGTCACATATTCTATATTCAAGAAAGAAGCTGATTTAATTCACAGTTAAAACGCTGCAACACTCTCGTACAAATCTCTAAATCAACCCTTTATTACAGATGCTTTTCCAGACTTCAACAATTGAGCAACAACTTCTTCTTCTTCTAATTAAGGCAGCACCAAAGCCATCAGTTCTCTATATTTTTTTTCTGAAACACAGCACAGCATATCTGTTGCAACATTCAGGTCAGAACATTTCCCTAGAGTGGTATAGCCATCATTGTCCTGTACCTTCCCAATTTATTATCATCACTTCACCAGCTCTGCTCTCCCCTTTGCGTGCAGAACTCAGGCTAATGTAACATGTCATATTGCACAGCCACGGCTCTGCACGCTGAGGATCTGCACAAATAAGAAATGTACCAAAAAGGCACTGAGTCAGGACACCGCTCCAGGGCCAACCCAGATGTGTTTGAAATCCACCATTCTGTCAGAGATTGAAGGAAC
>NW_020917914.1:610-1189 GCF_003984885.1 Neopelma chrysocephalum | reverse complement strand
GCTGCGGCTGCGGGCGGAGAACCGCGAGCTCAGGGGTCAGACTGGGACCCACTGGGAGGGACTGGGAGGGACTGGGAGGGACTGGGAGGGATTCTGGGTTATACTGGGGGCCGCTGCGGCTGCGGGCAGAGAACCACGAGTTGAGGGGTCAGACTGGGATATACTGGGATGCACTGGGAGGGACTGGGGAGACTGGTAGTGATACTGGGGGGGGGATTGGGAGAGACTGGGAGTGGCACTGGAATATACTGGGAACGATGCTGGGGGGCACTGGGATAAACTAGGGTGTGCTGGGAGGGACTGGGCAGACTGGAAGTGATACTGGGATATACTCGGAATGCTACTGGCGTATCTTGGGAATGATACTGGGATATACTGGAAACAATTCTGGGAGGCACTGAGATGTACTGGGATATATTGGGAGCGATACTGGGAGGCACTGGGATATATTGGGATATACTGGGAGTGACAGTGGGGGTACTGGGATGTATGGGGGTATATTGGGAGTGATACTGAGGGCCCTGGGATGTACTGGGATATATTGGGAGTGATACTGGGGGCACTGGGATGTACTGGGAT
>NW_020917914.1:0-600 GCF_003984885.1 Neopelma chrysocephalum | reverse complement strand
TGGGATATATTGGGAGTGATACTGGGGGCACTGGGATGTACTGGGATGTACTGGGAGCAATACTGGGAGGCCCTGAGGGTTGGTCTGGAGGAGCTGCAGGAGCTGCTGGGGGGGCTGGGGGGGTCTCCATTGATGTCCCCAATGTCCCCAACACTGTCCCAATGTCCCCGATGTCCCCAATGTCCCCACTGTCCCCATGTCCCTGCAGCGCTGCACGGAGGCCCTGAGGGTCCCTCCCCATGTCCCCAATGTCCCATTGATGTCCCCAACACTGTCCCCGTGTCCCCATGTCCCTACAGCACTGGGGGGGGGTGTCTGTGTGTTTGTCCCCCAATGTCCCCAATGTCCCCCCTGTCCCCGTGTCCCCATGTCCCTGCAGTGCTGCACAGAAGCCCTGAAGAGCCGCCTGGATGAGCTCAGGGGGTGCAGGAGCTGCTGGGGGGGCTGTGGGGTCTGGGGGTGTCCCCACTGATGTCCCCAATGTCCCCAGTGATGTCCCCAATGTCCCCAATGTCCCACTGATGTCCCCTGTGTCCCCAGTGTCCCCATGTCCCTTCAGCGCTGCACAGAGGCCCTGAGGATCCGCCTGGATGAGCTGAG
>NW_020917913.1:0-1484 GCF_003984885.1 Neopelma chrysocephalum | reverse complement strand
GGTTCCTGAGGTCTCATGTTGGTCTCCGGAGGTGGAGAGTGGCGGGAGCCGCCGGGAAGGGCTGTAATGGTGGAGCAGAGCGTGCGTGGCTGTCGGGAGTAACACGAGCGTGTGTGCGTGTCCCTGGGACTGCAGCCCGAGCTGTCCCTATCGATTCCCTGATTTTGCTTTGCTGGGAGCAATTCCTGGCTGGTTAAAAGAGACCCGGCCCACGGTTTGGCTGGGAATGGGGGAGCTGGAGCCGTGTAAAGCTCTGTGGGTCACCCCACTTCTCCTTGGTTGTTTGGTTGGTTTTTTTTTATAATGGAACCGGGTCTTGAAGTCCCAGAGAAGTGGGTAAAAAATACACTGGTGACAGTGATGGCAGCCCCGGGAAGGGCTGGAATAGTCCGGCAGGGAGATGCCCGGTAGATGCCCACCGGGGATCGGAGGTGGGATGCACCTGGAGCGCTCCTCCTGGCACGGCCACGCTCCCGGTGCTCCCCCCCTTCCTCACCGCGGTTCCTCCCTGGAAGGGCCGCGCGTATCCATCCCCGCTCTCCGGCACACGCGGGGAAGGTGAACGCGTCCGTCCATCCCTGCCCCGAAGTTTCCCGCTGTTCCCAACCCCAAATCCAATCTCCTTCTGCCCGTGGCCTCGGGGGGTCCTTGCGAGACGGGTCCTTGCCGCCGGTGTGGCGGCGCTGGGCTGGCGCGGAGCGGAGCGGGCTGAGGGGAGGGAACGGCAAAGCCCTGCAGCAGCAGCGGCAGCAGCAGCAGCCGGAGCGGCAGCTCCGCCGTCCCTGCGGCTCCTCCAGCCCCGCTCCGGCGGCACCGGCAGCGTCGGGAAGGGAGCGAGGAAGAGCAGGTCGGTCTCCATCAGCTCCTCCAGCTTTGCTGCTGGCTGGGCAGGGCGCGGGTGGGCAGCGGTACCCCCAGGACCCTGCGGCGGGAGGCGGGGGGGGGATCCGCGGCTGCCGTCGCCCCCCGAGGGCACGGTTGCGGTGCTGGCGACCCCGCGGAGGATCCGGCCCTCGTCCCTTGGGTTTCTCGGGGGTTTACCTACAGGGATGAGCTTCCCCGGGTTTGGGGGGCGCCCTGATGGAAGGGGGGAGGTCACCCCGAGGCTGCCGGGGGTCGGAGCGCGGTGCTGCCGGTGCCGGTCGCGGCGGGGAGCGGAGCGGTGCTCGCTGCCTGCTCGCTGCCTGCCGGCTGCCTGCTCGCTGCCGGGTTTACCTTGCACGTCCCTATTGTGTTGGTCCACCTACGCCGTGCCGTTGCCATGGCTACTCTGCCATCTGATCTGCCCAACTTCTGCCTGCTCTCCCCGCTTTCCCCCAAAACCTTTGGCCCCGGGAGCAGGATGGAAGGTGGAGGGCACCTTGACCCCTGCGGGGAGCTCCTGTTGGTGCGGGGGTAGAGGTGGAACAGAGACACACACACCCTTCTCCCCTCCCGAGCGGGCTGGGGGTGTGCTGAGCACCAAACCTGGGCACCTGCAGAAC
>NW_020917912.1:0-354 GCF_003984885.1 Neopelma chrysocephalum | reverse complement strand
TCCCATCCCATCCCATCCCATCCCATCCCATCCCATCCCATCCCATCCCATCCCCTGTGGACGTGGCCAGGAAAAGGGAGGGGGAAGGAGGGCCTGGGGCTGATTCCCCGGCAGCTCCATGCACTGGGCATCCCGGGGCTGGCCCTGCCTGTGGAGCGCAGGGCTGGGCCGTGTTCTCCGGCCTGTCCCGCAGCCCCTCAGCTCTGACCGCGCTCGCTGTTTGCCAGATCCAGGCCGGGACCGGACACAAGAACAGGACCGCGCCTGTGGCCGCTTCCGCAGGGCAGCACAGGTACCTGCAGCCACCACCTCCTGGGCTGGGCCTGCTGCCACTCGGAGCTCTCCATGGCACAT
>NW_020917911.1:0-7844 GCF_003984885.1 Neopelma chrysocephalum | reverse complement strand
GGTTCAGGAGGGCTGTGTTGGGTGGCACAAAGATTGGAGATGTTTTTTTGCACTAAAAGTGTTTTGCTTCTGTGACTGACCCTTGTTTGATCCCTGTTGAGTTTCAAGACTGGATTCTTCTGTTCCTTGGTCACCGATAGGGCTCCCACAGAGTGGGGGAGAAGTGCCTCACCTGCAATATTGGGTCAGTTTTGGGCACCACTATATCAGACAGATATTAGGCCATTAGAGAATGTACTTGAGGATGGTGAAGGGCATAAGGGGAAGCCTTATGAGGAGTGGCTGCGGTCTGTTCATCTGGAGAAGAGAGTGAGGGGAGACCTCACTGCAGTTCCAACTTCCTTGTGAGAGGGCGAGGGGGAGCAGGCACTGCACTGGTGTCTTGTCTGTGGGGACAAGTGACAGGAGCTGAGGGAATGGCCTGAAGTTGTGTCAGGGCAGGTTTAGGTTGGACATTAGAAAAAGGTTTTTTACCCAGAGGGTGGTTGGGCACTGAACAGGCTCCCCAGGGAAGTGTTCACAGCACCAAGCCCTACCGAGTTGCAGAAGCGTTTGGATGATACTCTCAGGCACATCTGTAGGAGGCATGTCCAGGGGTGCGGGGGAAGCACCCAGGGCGAGGAAGCTCCCAGGGGACATGCGCCGGAATCGATAATCTCATTGGTTATAAGGTCACATGGTTCTAAGGGATAAAAAGAGTGCCGGGTTTTGAATAAATCTCTCTCTGACCACCACTACATCTGGGAGCAGACTCTTATTACTTTATCATATAAAGACCAACACATGGCGCCCTAACTCAGGGGCTTAGAACCTACATTAGGCTAGATTAAAAACCCTGTACAGGGGAATATCTGTAAATTCTGGGGATCGTACTCGTTATAGAATACGGGAATTTTTCACCGAAAAAAACTTAGATGTCTTTAAACTGTTGTCTCAACTGGTTCCGAGAAATGCAATTTAGTACAGGGAGCTCAGAAAATATTAGGGACAGCGCACAGGAACAGAGAAGAAGAAAAAGAAGAAACAGAAACTGAAAACCAGGACAGCAGCTGCAGAGAAAGCAGAGCGGAGTCAGCTAACCATCTGAGCGGTGAGTGGAGCTGAAAGGCAGCGTCAGCAACCAGCACTGTGGCCTGGGCTGCTCCCTGAGTGACTGCGAGCACTGCAGCTCGAAAACCCGAGCAGCGGAGCACGCTGAAACCGCCGGGAGCCCCTGCCGCCCACCGCTTGCCGTGCACTAAGCACCGAGCGTGTGAAAGTGGCGCCGCCGCTGCTCGAACACCCCAGCCCACCCGTGAGACCCCGCTAACCCCGCACTGGCACACTTTTCTGCCAAGCGGAGGAACGCTACCGCTCCGTGCAGCCCACTGCCCGCCCACACTCGCCCGCCACACCTACAGACCCCGCGCCACGCTACCAGCCACGCGGGACCCGTAGCAGCCACGCCGTGAAAGCCCACCACTGCCCCAGAGCCCCCGCATCAACCTACAGACCGTGCATGCCTGCAGCCACCGGGTGCAGCCTCTGGGCTGATGAACCAGCCGTCAGGAGCGCCACAGACCGTGAGGGAACCTCACGTCACCACCGCCGCCACTGCTGCCGCCACAGGACCTGCCACCATCTGTCGCCGCCCCCAAACCACTGGAGCAGCAGTAGCAGAGACCTGGCCAGCAGCGAACGCTGCTGAGGACGCTGAAAAGAAAAAAAACCGCACGAGAGCAGCCGAACCAGAAACCGAAAGTAAAACTCAGCAGCCGCTAAACAAAGGACCCTCCGCACACGTGCATCTACGGTGGCAAGAGTAAGGTAAAAAAACATGGGAAGCTTTTTCTCTACTGAGATATCCTGAGACACTGAAGCGTTTGCTAACCTGCTAAGACCTTATCATGTACAAGCCACAAGGGCTGAATTAACAGAGCTTGTACAATTCATTAAAGCGGCAGTCCCCGAGCTGTCACTTGTAGAAGCTCTGCACATAGAAATATGGGACAAGATTGGAAACCTCATGAGACTGTAAGCTCAGGCAGGAGACCCCCAAGCTAATAATGCCATTTCAGCCTGGCAAATAATTATGTCTGCACTACACAGAGCCCACGAGCGAACAGTACAATCATCCCACACTAACACACAACCATCACCCACGCTGCTAGTCGCAGCCAGAATCCCACGCATAGATACACAAACGCACGGGGTTTACCGGGAGGGGAGGGAAACGCTCGCGAGTTAAGTTACAGGTCGGGTGCCAGTAGCCACGGGAGCACAGGTCGCGGGGAGGGAACGGAGCCTGCAATGCGGGATCCCAGCACATGGGATCAGCGCAGGGGGCCCCGTTGCAGCAATGAGAGGGGGAACCCAGCCTATTTGCCACCTCTCGCTGTGGATGACCAGCGACCACGTGCACCGGCATGGGCGCAGCCATATTGTGCGCCAAACGGGTCGGAAGTTGATCCATCTCTTCCGGCCCCAGCGCCGCCCTGCTCCAGCCACCGGCACGAGGGGGAGGAGGGCTCCTCCCCCACACCGCGTCCATCACCCACCATCACCCCCCCCACAGGGAACTGGGTTTACTGGGGCCACAGGGGGGAAGGCATGGGGGGATGAGGAGGAGGGACCAGGGATGGTTCCACCTGGAGGGAGCGAAGGGGCAAGCGGGGAAAAATCTGTTGACAGGTGGGAACTGTGTCAGGAGGAGGCATTTCGAGTGGGAGACTTGCAGATTATACATGCATGCCCAGTCATTTTTCACCAATGTCAGCCCCCTCAATTCCAGCCTCTGCCATATGAGTTGACAAAGGAATTGGTAAGAGAAACTGACGTGTCCTCAGCCAATACTCTTGCGCATTTGGAGACACTGAGTTCCACCTATGTTTTTACACCTCATGATTGGAAGACCTGACTGAAAGTAACTCTTACGAATACTCAGTACAGCGTCTGGTTAACCGATTTTTGGGAGAATTGCTCTGTGTATGCTAACAACCCACAAGCAGGCATAACAACACACCAACTAACCGGGGAGGGGAATTACAGCACAATAGATGCCCAGCCTGGTTACCCCAGAGAAATATATGAAGTAATAGCCAAACATGCCCTGAGAGCCACGAGGAAAATGCCCACTACAGACCAGGACAGCAACCTGTCATTCACAAAGGTATTACAAGGTTCTACTGAACCATACTCACAATTCCTGGATTGGCTGCAATCTGCTTTAAACAGGCAGGTTGAGCATGATGAAGCCAGAGAGATGCTTTATAGGCAACTGGCTTTTGAGAACGCGAACCCAGACTGTAAAAGAGCTTTGCAGGCCCTTCCTAAAAGAGAGAGCTGTAGCATTGCTGAGCTGGTTCGCGCCTGCCAAGGGGTTGGCTCCGTGGAACATCAGTCTGCCTCTCTAGCCACAGCCCTGAGTGCCCAGCTAAGAGCACAGGAAGGAGCCAGCCCCAAAAGTGGTTGCTATATATGTGGTGCCCCTGACCACTTTCAAAAAGATTGCCCGAAAAGACCCTCTGCAGCAGCATCCCACAAGTGCCCAAATGGCAGGAACAGGGCAAAAAACTCCTCACAGGGGGGAAACTAGAAGCGAGGGGCATTGTCACGCACCCCGGTACAGCAAATAAATGCAACTCACAGGAACAGGCTTGTGATTTGTGCCCCTCCACCTCAGCCAGCGCTGGGTTGGATCTATCCAACCGAGAACCAGTCATCATAACTTCCACAGATGTAGTACTAATCCCTACAGGGCTTTGGGGTCCCTTTAGCCCAGGGGTGCATGCACTACTAATTGGAAGATCTTCCACAACCAAAATGGGTTTATTTGTGCTGCCTGGAGTAATAGAGTCTGACGCTCATAATGAAATTCAAATAATGGCCTGGACCCCTTCACCCCCTTGTTTCATCCCTAAGGGACAAAAAATTGCTCAACTAATCCCCTTCTACAGTGCGTTGCCTGCAGGGGAGGGGGAATGGGGTTCAGGGGCCTTCGGGAGCACAGGCCAGCCACAAATTTACTGGGCAACAGCCATAACAGCCACACAGCCGTGCATGACGTGCCAGATTGATGGGCACCGAATTACAGGCCTCGTGGATACTGGAGCTGATGTTACCATCATAAAAGACTCCGAATGGCCACTTAACTGGCCCACTGTTTGCTCAGCTGCAACCATTCAAGGGGTGGGAGGCACACAAAGGCCCAGACAGAATGCTCAGATATGCACTGTCTTGGGGCCAGAAGGACAATTAGCCAAAATAGCTCCCTGTGTTGCTCCCATTCCGTGTACATTGTGGGGACGGGATGTTCTCAGACAGTTCAGCATGGTCATGCAAGTTGCTCCTGCAAGCAACCAGGTTTTTCAATAGGGGCCAAGGACCGATTAAACTGGTCTGGAAAAGTGAACAGCCAGTTTGGGTAGATCAATGGCCCATGAAAAAGGAACGGCTTGTACATCTAAAAGAGCTTGCAAGGGAACAGCTTGAAGCAGGTCATATTGTGCCAACAACTAGTCCCTGGAATACTCCTGTGTTTTGCATCCGCAAGAAAAGTGGCAGGTGGAGAATGCTGCAGGACTTACGGGCAGTAAATGCAGTCATAGAACCCATGGGAGCATTGCAGCCTGGACTCCCCTCACCTGCTATGCTTTCGGCAAAGTGGCCACTAATGGTAATTGACTTAAAGGACTGCTTTTTTACCATTTTCCTACACCCTGAGGATGCACCAAGGTTTGCTTTTTCCATCCCCACCTTGAACAATGCACAGCCCATACAAAAGTATCACTGAGTTGTCGTTCCTCGAGGGATGAAAAATAGTCCGACAATATGTCAAACAGTAGTGGCAAATGCTATTCACCCCATCAGAAGGTGTTTTCCCTCAGCCATCATATACCACTATATGGATGACATATTAATTACCACGGCCACAGAAAATGAACTGCAAATTGTTGTTACTGCTGTAACCGATGCTGTCCAAGATGCAGGGTTACAGGTTGCTCCAGAAAAAATCCAGCCATCACAACCCTGGACTTACCTTGGATGGAAAATCACACAGCAGAAAATTTCTCCACAGCCACTGCAGCTCGAGGTAAAAGACAATTTAACTTTACACGAACTGCAAAAACTTCTGGGAGCCAGCAATTGGTTAAGGCCTTTTCTAGGTATAACCACAGAGGAGCTACACCCTCTATTTGAGCTGCTTAAGGGGGACTCAGACCTAACGTCTAGCAGGTCTCTGACAGCAGAGGCAAAGCAGGCGTTAGACACTCGTGCCAAGGCAATAGAAGCCAGGCAAGGCAGAAGGAGAAATCCTGAACTGCAAATCTGCCTTGCCCTCGTACCCAGCAGGTACCAACCATTCGGAGTTTTGTTTCAGTGGGATCAGACTGAAAAAGATTCACTGAAAATCCTAGAGTGGCTATTTCTGCCCCACAACCCACCTAAAACTGTGTGGACTACTAATGAAATGTTTGCCAAGCTTGTCATTAAAGGCAGAGGACGACTACAGGAGCTGGATGGGAGAGATCCTGCAACCATCTACATCCCGGCTACAAAGGACAACCTCAACTGGATGCTAACCGAGGATGCAGGATTCCAGGCTGCCTTGGCAAGCTTTGATGGTGACATTTCCATTCATTTTCCCAAACACAGACTGTGGGCAGAAGTCGGTAATTTACCCTTAAAAGCCACAACCAGATGCAAACATGAACCAGTGAAAGGCCTCACGGTCTTCACAGACGCATCTGGGTGGACTGGAAAAGCTGCAGTGGCATGGGTAAACCCTGATACAGGACAATGGGAATGAGAGGTACAGACCATGAACCAGGACTCTGTACAGGTTCTGGAACTGGCTGCCATATGTATTGCCTCGGGAAAGTTTTCTGAACAACCTGTTAATATTGTTACCAATTCCTGTTATGCTGCAGGGTTAGTGTCCCGTCTCGAGAGTTCATTTCTTCGAGATGTTGCTAACCCTCACCTGTTGTTTGAAATGCGTTCTGTATGGTTTCTTGTCAATCACAGAAAGTTTGATTTTTACATAATGCACACAAGGTCACACACAGAAATGCCAGGACCAATAGCTGAAGGAACCAGGAGGCTGACAAAGCAGCTATGTTTAACACCGTCCCTAGAGTCTTAGAGCAAGCGAAATTGTCTCATTCATTTTTCCACCAGAACGCACATTCACTGAAGAGACAATTTCAAATAACACTCAATCAAGCTCAAGACATAATCCTGTCATGCCCAGACTGCCAGCAAATAACACCCATGCCATCTCAGGAAGGCGTTAACCCCAGAGGGTTAATGGCAAATGAGATTTGGCAAACAGGTATCACACACATAGCTGAATTTGGTACATTGAAATATGTTCACAGTTGACACCCATTCACAATACATAACTGCCACAGCACACACTGAGGAAAAGGCCAAGGGTGTAATAAGGCACTGGCTCAGTTGTTTTGCGACCCTTGGTACCCCAAAACAGATTAAGACCGAAAATGGACCAGCTTTCATTTCAGAAAAAGTAAGAACTTTCCTGTCAAATTGGGGAATTTCTCACACCACAGGTATTCCACACTCACCCACTGGACAAGCAATTGTAGAAAGGGCACATCGCACACTAAAAGACATGTTAACAAAACAAAAAAGGGGGGAATCAGTCTGTAGCCCGCAAGAGCATCTGTGGAAAGCCACATATGTTATAAATTTTTTAAATTGTGATAGTGCTGAAAAAAGCAGGCACGAAAGACAGCACAGACCTCAAGCTTTCGCCTCTCCCAAACCACCAGTCATGGTAAGAGATCTGATTTCAGGGCAGTGGACAGGACTGGTGGATCTTGTGACTTGGGGGCTATGCCTGTGTGGCTACAGGAAAAGAGCTGAAATGGATTCCTTCCAGGTGTGTTAGACCCTGCCTAAGTACACAACCACAGCAGCAAGAACCAAAGTAACGCAGAAGTTATAAAAACAGTTATGTTTCAGTAATAATGTTTACATTCCAGGTTTACATTTGAGGATGACCAGTGTGGCAAAATTCAGAGTCTATACAAAACCCATGAGTGTGTGTATGATGAATGAAATGATGGCCGTCAGTAAATGTGTGTGAATGAATAAAAGAGCTGTTAGACTGGAAAAGTGCCCTAAACACCAAACACCTCACAAAAATAACACTACCTCAGCCACATGGTCACTTGAGGAGAATTTAGTTTGCTAAGCTTACCCTGTTTTTGAAATACAGTTGAATTTCCCAGTTATTTAAACCCTCAGATTAATAAAAGTTAAAAGTCTATAGGTAATGCACGGTTGGGCTAAGGCCCCTAGGTTAATAAAGTTATTTTTCCAAGTTGCCCTACCCTTTAGAAATATAAGAAGGTTTTAAAAGGTTTACAATAGATGTGTAAGTTCTTAAGAAGCCAAAGCAAGCGATGTGCTGGGGCATTGTGAAGCTAGGTAGTTTATAATGTACTGTTCAGTTGTTTGAACTGTTGTTTTTTGGACTGTTTTCATGACTGTCTTAAATAATTGAGGAGGGACTGATGTAGGAGGCATGTCCAGGGGTGTGGGGGAAGCACCCAGGGCAAGGAAACTCCCAGGGGACATGCGCCGGAATCGATAATCTCATTGGTTATAAGGTCACATAGTTTTAAGGGATAAAAAGAGTGCCGGGTTTTGAATAAATCTCTCTCTGACCAGCGCCACAGCTGGGAGCAGACTCTTATTTCTTTATCATATAAAGACCAACAAACATCCTATGACTCTTGGGGATGACCCTGTGCAGGGCCAGGAGCTGGACTCGATGATCCTTGTTGGTCCCTTCCAACTCAGAAGATTCTGTGATTCTGTGATTCTGTGATTCTGTG